>NW_025533915.1:186361-348326 GCF_020615455.1 Coregonus clupeaformis | reverse complement strand
CCACCTTCTAACCCTGCACCTATACACAATCCCCAAACCCATCACCCCATCCCACTACTTTGTCCCTAAAGGATGGAACCCCTTCTCTCAAAACTTCCTGTAGATTTTCTGCACTAAAATCTCTCACACATAATATTTATCTGCTGCGCAACTACCACATCTATCTTCTGTCATTTCCGCTCCATTAGTGCAGTGCAGTTGATCACCATGGCTTTAAACGCAAGAAATCCAACCTTACTAAAACTCATCCTTTCTGGCTCTCTCTTCAGGCCAACTCACTGGGGGCCTCCAAGTCGAGTCACTCACCCTTGCGCTATCCTCTACTCTCTTCACTGCCTCAGCATAGGTAACTTCCCACTCTTTCCAAAAATCTTACTCCTACCAGTCCAAAATCATCTCTGGTAGGATTCTCAGGGCAAACGTTGGAAGACTCCACCTCACCTTTCGCCGCAGGTATGCCAACTATGTCCTGGACTGTCTCAACTTCAGAGCGCTCAACACTGCCGACTGACTCCATTTCGAGATCATCAAGGTTCTCAAGAGAGCATAAAGACCTATACATGAGATTACTTGGTTTGTAATCAGGAGACGTAGGTAATACACCTCAGACGAAGGTGTATACTCAGGAGACGAAACTCTGATCTTAACAGCAGCATTCTAACGCTTTCGCGTCATCGCACTTCCCTATCTCAACCAATCACGGCTAAGCAAGATTCTGTATTTTCTCCGTGGCTAAACAGCTCTGTGATTTCACATTTAATTGATATTTACAGATTACATACGAGTTTGTTATTAAGGCACATGAAAGTTCAAATGTTCAAAAAGGCATTTATGCAACAACAAAAAATGCATTTAGATGCAAAAATGTTTTTTCATGTTCAAATGCCTCTCCTGTGAAGTAGGAAAATGTGTCTTACACCCAGCTTCAAGAATCGGGGCACATATTCATTTTATTTCATTTACTATCCAGCATGAGAAGATCACATAAGGGGCAGGGATTGGAGAGTTTTGGAGTGATGATGTGTCAGAGTCGTCACAGGAGGGTCACGATGACTGACAGAAGACAGACAGGCTGCTCCCCGGTAGCAGGAGCCCTACCCTCACACACACACACACACACACACACACACACACACACTACAAAGCTCCCCACCCTAACCACTGCCTTCTGTTAACATTACGTCATTTAGCAGACGCGCTTCTGCAGAGTGACTTACAGGGGCAATTAGGGTTAAGTGCCTTGCTCAAGAGCACATAGACATATTTTTCACCTAGTCAGTTAGGGGATTCTTACCAGCGACATTTCGGTTACTGGCCCAACCCTCTTAACCGCTAGGCTACCTGACACCTACTTGATTAATCAGGTTGACCTCTGTAAGCCCAAGGTGTTGTAAAACAGTTTTGGCCAGTTTATCTGTCCATAGCCTTTGTAACACCTTAGCCCCTGAATGAAGGAACCTGCTTCTTGATCCGTCTGGAATAGGAGCTTACTGTGATGCTGGCAGAGCCAGTGAAGTTTTAGCCTGATCGTGGACTGTTGTGAATATGACTGGCTATTTACTATTCACTCTAAAGTATTCACAGAGAAGGAAACTGCCACATTTAGTCACCCATCTCTGGTAGTCAAATGGGAGTCTTTATGAAGTGAATCTGAAATGCTACAATCCAAGTGAGACTCACCCTAAACATGGAGCCTGTCTAATAACAAGATGCCATTTTGTATGTACAGTTTGTATGAGTACGCATCACATGGCCACTTGTTGCTTCCATCGGACCTCAGCCCTCAAAGCACATATTGTTTAATGGACCAACACAAACATCACGTTGATGTCACTTTTAACAGGGAAAGGATTTAACCTCACAGTGACGCTCTGAGTCTGTGTACACAGAGCACTAGCCTGCACTCACCAGACCAACACCAGTTGAAGTTGTTTTCTAGTTGAAATGTAAAATGCACACATGATCCCGCTGATACAGTTTGAATTCATACTGTATTATTTGTATTTTTAACCACCATGTTTGCACAGTATTTATAACTGTCACGTTCGTTCATAAACGGGATGGACCAAGGCGCAGCGTGATATGCCAACATGTTTATTAAAACGAATAAACACAACGACAAAACAATAAACTAACGATACGTGACGCCCCAAGGTACACACAACAAACCTCACACGGAACAAGATCCCACAACCCACTAGTGCCAATAGGCTGCCTAAGTATGGTCCCCAATCAGAGACAACGAGCGACAGCTGCCTCTGATTGGGAACCACACCGGCCAACATAGATCTAGAATACTAGATCCTAAACATAAAACAAACACAACAAGGAATATACACACCCTGACTCAACATATAAGCGTCCCCTGAGTCAGGGCGTGACAGTCCCCCCCCCCCCCAAAGGTGCGGACTCCGACCGCACAACATAAACATAACAGGGTAGGGGCTGGGTGGGCATTCCGCCTCGGAGGCGGATCCGGCTCAGGGCGTGACGACCTCTCACTCTTCGCCTCCCTGTTGCGCCCCTGGTCTGGTCTAGACCGCAGCGCGTTGCTTCCCCTCTCCTTCCTCCCACTATATTCCAAGCCCTGTCTGGACCCTGGTGTGGGAGACCCCAAACCTGGAGAGGGGGCTGATGTCTGGCTCCAGGTGGAGCCGCTGACCGGAGCTGGACTGAACCCCGGTGAAGCGGATTGCTCTGGCTCCGGGAGTGGAGCAGCTGACCGAGCTGAACTGGGCACCGGTGGAGCGGACTAATCTGGCTCCGCAGTAGAGCAGCTGACCGGTGCCGACCAGGCACCGGTGGAACAGGCACCACTGGCTTGGTGCGAGGGGCAGGAACAGGCCGGGCCGGGCGGCGCCGCACCACTGGCTTGGTGCGAGGGACAGAACAGGCCGGACCGGGCTGGCGACGCGCACCACTGGCTTGGTGCGAGGGGCAGGAACAGGCCGGGCTGGCGCGCGCACCACTGGCTTGGTGCGAGGGGCAGGAACGGCCGGGCCGTACTGGGAACACGCACCACTGGCTTAGTGCGGGGAGCAGGAACGGGCTGGACCGAACTGGCGACACGCACCACTTGCTTGGTGCGAGGAGCGGGACTGGGGTTCCTTTATCCCCCGCTCCTTCTGCTGCCTAACCAGCTCCTCTCGCCGTGCCTCTACAGCTTCCTTCTGCTCCCTCTGAACCAATAGCCCCCGTAATCTGGTGGCCTCCTCTCCTACCCAGCAGATCCGCCCTGTCGCAGCCTCCTGCTGCCTCGTCAACCCACACCGTGTGCCCCCAAAATGTTTTCTTGGGATTGCCTCTCCACCCTGATCAGGGCCTCCATCTTCTTGCCAGATCCTCTCTCATCTCCTGCCAAGACCATCCTCTCTGCTCCTCCTTGGCACACTGCTTGGTCCAGGTCTGGTGGGATCTTCTGTCACGTTCGTTCATAAACGGGACGGACCAAGGAGCAGCGTGAAATGCCAACATGTTTATTAAACGAATAAACACAACGACAAAACAATAAACTAACGATACGTGACGTCCTAAGGTACACACAACAAACCTCACACGGAACAAGATCCCACAACCCACTAGTGCCAATAGGCTGCCTAAGTATGGTCCCCAATCAGAGACAACGAGCGACAGCTGCCTCTGATTGGGAACCACACCGGCCAACATAGATCTAGAATACTAGATCCTACAACATAAAACAAACACAACAAGGAATATACACACCCTGACTCAACATATAGGCGTCCCCTGAATCAGGGCGTGACAATAACGCTACAAGGTGGTTATTTCAGGTCACTTTGTGTTATTCTACGCCAGAGCTGTTACGTCTACTCCAGCTCTGGCACTCAAAGTCACCGGTCTACTAATCACCGGTCCTGGCAACCCATCTTCACGCACACCTGGCAACCATCATTAGGCACACCTGCGCCCTATCATCAGTCACACCTGTCTTCATTACTACCTTCATTACTTAACATTTATCTAGCACTCTGTTTTGTCAGTCATCAGGTAGTATTGTTTGTGTTTCCATGTCAGACGTTTCTCTTGTATTTTAACGTTCCATGTTCGTTATCATTAAACTCACTAACTGCAACTGCTTCCTGACTCCCTGCGTCTACGTTACAAGAGCTGTAATTAAAATGAACCCTCAGCCACATACATGAAATGTTGACATTTGATGTGTAACACATAGTAGACTGTTTCTTTTCTGTTATAAATCTCTTCCTGCCATATAGCTAATGTAATGCTGTTGTAATATTCATGTTGGTGGTTCCTCAAATCAGATAGATTATTACTAGGAAGCAAAATTGTTAATGTATTTATTTGGTATATATACAGTGGGGGAAAAAAGGTATTTAGTCAGCCACCAATTGTGCAAGTTCTCCCACTTAAAAAGATGAGAGAGGCCTGTAATTTTCATCATAGGTACACGTCAACTATGACAGACAAATTTAGATTTTTTTTTCTCCAGAAAATCACATTGTAGGATTTTAATGAATTTATTTGCAAATTATGGTGGAAAATAAGTATTTGGTCACCGACAAACAAGCAAGATTTCTGGCTCTCACAGACCTGTAACTTCTTCTTTAAGAGGCTCCTCTGTCCTCCACTCGTTACCTGTATTAATGGCACCTGTTTGAACTTGTTATCAGTATAAAAGACACCTGTCCACAACCTCAAACAGTCACACTCCAAACTCCACTATGGCCAAGACCAAAGAGCTGTCAAAGGACGCCAGAAACAAAATTGTAGACCTGCACCAGGCTGGGAAGACTGAATCTGCAATAGGTAAGCAGCTTGGTTTGAAGAAATCAACTGTGGGAGCAATTATTAGAAATGGAAGACATACAAGACCACTGATAATCTCCCTCGATCTGGGGGCTCCACGCAAGATCTTACCCCGTGGGGTCAAAATGATCACAAGAACGGTGAGCAAAAATCCCAGAACCACACGGGGGGGACCTAGTGAATGACCTGCAGAGAGCTGGGACCAAAGTAACAAAGCCTACCATCAGTAACACACTATGCCGCCAGGGACTCAAATCCTGCAGTGCCAGACGTGTCCCCCTGCTTAAGCCAGTACATGTCCAGGCCCGTCTGAAGTTTGCTAGAGTGCATTTGGATGATCCAGAAGAGGATTGGGAGAATGTCATATGGTCAGATGAAACCAAAGTAGAACTTTTTGGTAAAAACTCAACTCGTCGTGTTTGGAGGACAAAGAATGCTGAGTTGCATCCAAAGAACACCATACCTACTGTGAAGCATGGGGGTGGAAACATCATGCTTTGGGGCTGTTTTTCTGCAAAGGGACCAGGACGACTGATCCGTTAAAGGAAAGAATGAATGGGGCCATGTATCGTGAGATTTTGAGTGAAAACCTCCTTCCATCAGCAAGGGCATTGAAGATGAAACGTGGCTGGGTTTTTTCAGCATGACAATGATCCCAAACACACCGCCCGGGCAACGAAGGAGTGGCTTCGTAAGAAGCATTTCAAGGTCCTGGAGTTGCCTAGCCAGTCTCCAGATCTCAACCCCATAGAAAATCTTTGGAGGGAGTTGAAAGTCCGTGTTGCTCAGCGACAGCCCCAAAACATCACTGCTCTAGAGGAGATCTGCATGGAGGAATGGGCCAAAATACCAGCAACAGTGTGTGAAAACCTTGTGAAGACTTACAGAAAACGTTTGACCTGTGTCATTGCCAACAAAGGGTATATAACAAAGTATTGAGAAACTTTTGTTATTGACCAAATACTTATTTTCCACCATAATTTGCAAATAAATTCATTAAAAATCCTACAATGTGATTTTCTGGAAATAAAATTCTCATTTTGTCTGTCATAGTTGACATGTACCTATGATGAAAATTACAGGCCTCTCTCATCTTTTTAAGTGGGAGAACTTGCACAATTGGTGGCTGACTAAATACTTTTTTCCCCCACTGTATATATACAGTGAGGGAAAAAAGTATTTGATTCCCTGCTGATTTTGTACGTTTGCCCACTGACAAAGACATGATCAGTCTATAATTTTAATGGTAGGTTTATTTGAACAGTGAGAGACAGAATAACAACAACAAAATCCAGAAAAACGCATGTCAAAAATGTTATAAATTGATTTGCATTTTAATGAGGGAAATAAGTATTTGACCCTCTGCAAAACATGACTTAGTACTTGGTGGCAAAACCCTTATTGGCAATCACAGAGGTCAGACGTTTCTTGTAGTTGGCCACCAGGTTTGCACACATCTCAGGAGGGATTTTGTCCCACTCCTCTTTGCAGATCTTCTCCAAGTCATTAAGGTTTCGGGCTGACGTTTGGCAACTTGAACCTTCAGCTCCCTCCACAGATTTTCTATGGGAATAAGGTCTGGAGACTGGCTAGGCCACTCCAGGACCTTAATGTGCTTCTTCTTGAGCTACTCCTTTGTTGCCTTGACCATGTGTTTTGGGTCATTGTCATGCTGGAATACCCATTTATGACCCATTGTCAATGCCCTGGCTGAGGGAAGGAGGTTCTCAACCAAGATTTGACGGTACATGGCCCAGTCCATCGTCCCTTTGATGCGGTGAAGTTGTCCTGTCCCCTTAGCAGAAAAACACCACCAAAGAGCATAATGTTTCCACCTCCATGTTTGACGGTGGGGATGGTGTTCTTGGGGTCATAGGCAGCATTCCTCCTCCTCCAAACACGGCGAGTTGAGTTGATGGGGCGGCAGGTAGCTTAGTGGGTAAGAGCGTTGTGCCAGTAACTGAAATGTCGCTGGTTCTAATCCCCAGCCGACTAGGTGAAAAATCTGTCGATGTGCCCTTAAGCAAGGCACTTAACCCTAATTGCTCCTGTAAGTCGCTCTGAATAAGAGCGTCTGCTAAATGACTAAAATATAAATGCCAAATAGCTCCATTTTGGTCTCATCTGACCACAACACTTTCACACAGTTCTCCTCTGAATCATTCAGATGTTCATTGGCAAACTTCAGACGGGCCTGTATATGTGCTTTCTTGAGCAGGGGGACCTTGCGGGCGCTGTAGGATTTCAGTCCTTCACGGCGTAGTGTGTTACCAATTGTTTTCTTGGTGACTATGGTCCCAGCTGCCTTGAGATCATTGACAAGATCCTCCCGTGTAGTTCTGGGCTGATTCCTCACCGTTCTCATGATCATTGCAACTCCACAAGGTGCGATCTTGCATGGAGCCCCAGGCCGAGGGAGATTGACAGTTATTTTGTGTTTCTTCCATTTGCGAATAAGCGCACCAACTGTTGTCACCTTCTCACCAAGCTGCTTGGCTATGGACTTGTAGCCCATTCCAGCCTTGTGTAGGTCTACAATCTTGTCCCTGACATCCTTGGAGAGCTCTTTGGTCTTGGCCATGGTGGAGAGTTTGGAATCTGATTGATTGATTTCTTCTGTGGACAGGTGTCTTTTATACAGGTAACAAACTGAGATTAGGAGCACTCACTTTAAGAGTGTGCTCCTAATCTCAGCTCGTTACCTGTATAAAAGACACCTGGGTGCCAGAAATCTTTCTGATTGAGAGGGGGTCAAATACTAATTTCCCTCATTAAAATGCAAATCAATTTATAACATATCTGACATGCGTTTTCTGGATTTTTTTTTTGTTATTCTGTCTCTCACTGTTCAAATAAACCTACCATTAAAATTATAGACTGATCATTTCTTTGTCAGTGGGCAAATGTACAAAATCAGCAGGGGGTCAAATACTTTTTTCCCCCATATATGCAGTACCAGTCAAAGGTTTGGACACACCTACTCATTCAAGGGTTTTTCTTTCTGTTTTTTTTTTTTTTTACATTGTAGAATAATAGTGAAGACATCAAAATGATGAAATAACACATATGGAATCATGTAGAAACCAAAAAAGTGTTAAACAAATCAAAATATATTTTATCTTTTAGATTCTTCAAATAGCCACCCTTTGCCTTGATGACAGCTTTGCACACTATTGGCATTCTCTCAACCAGCTTCACCTGGAATGCTTTTCCAACAGTCTTGAAGGAGTTCCCACATATGCTGAGCACTTGTTGGCTGCTTTTCCTTCACTCTGCTGTCCGACTCATCCCAAACCATCTCAATTTGGTTGAGGTCGGGGGATTGTGGAGGCCAGGTCACCTGATACAGCACTCCATCACTCTCCTTCTTGGTCAAATAGCCCTTACACAGCCTGGAGGTGTGTTGGGTCATTGTCCTGTTGAAAAACAAATGATAGTCCCACTAAGTCCAAACCAGATGGGATGGCGTATCGCTGCAGAATGCTGTTGTAGCCATGCTGGTTAAGTGTGCCTTCAATTAACCAGCATAAATCACAGACAGTGTCACCAGCAAATCACCCCCACACCATAACACCTCATCCTCCATGCTTTATAGTGGGAACTACACATGTGGAGATCATCCGTTCACCCACACCGTCTCACAAATACACGGCGGTTGGAACCAAAAATCTCCAATTTGGACCAGACCAAAGGACAAATTTCCATCGGTCTAATGTCCATTGCTCTTGTTTCTTGGCCCAAGCAGGTCTCTTCTTATTATTGGTGTCCTTTAGTAGTGGTTTCTTTGCAGCAATTCGACCATGAAGGCCTGATTCACACAGTCCCCTCTGAACAGTTGAGGTTGAGATGTGTCTGTTACTTGAACTCTGTGAAGCATTTATTTGGGCTACAATTTCTGAGGCTGGTAACTCTAATGAACTTATCCTCAGCGGCAGAGGTAACTCTGGGTCTTCCATTCCTGTGGCGGTTCTCATGTGAGCCAGTTTCATCATAGCGCTTCATGTTTTTTGCGACTGCACTTGAAGAAACTTTCAAAGTTCTTGAAATATTCCGTATTGACTGACCTTCATGTCTTAAAGTAATGATTGACTGTCGTTTCTCTTTTCTTATTTGAACTGTTCTTGCCATAATATGGACTTAGTATTTTACCAAATAGGACTATCTTCTGTATACCCCCTACCTTGTCACAACACAACTGATTGGCTCAAACGCATTAAGGAGGAAAGAAATTCCACAAATTAACTTTTTAAGAAGGCATGCCTGTTTATTGAAATGCATTCCAGGTGACTACCTCATGAAGCTGGTTGAGAGAATGCCAAGAGTGTGCAAAGCTGTCATCAAGGTAAAAGGTAGCTATTTGAAGAATCTCAAACATAAAATATATTTTGATTTGTTTAACACTTTTTGGGGTTACTACATGATTCCATATGTGTTATTTCATAGTTTTGATGTCTTCACTATTATTCTACAATGTAATTTTTTTGTACACATAAGGAAAAACCCTTGAGTGAGTAGGTATGTCCAAACTTTTGACTGGTAGTGTATATATATATATATATATATATATATATATATATATATACAGTGCCTTGCAAAAGTATTCATCCCCACATTGGTGTTTTTCCTATTTTGTTGCATTACAACCTGTAATTTAAATGGATTATTATTTGGTTTTCTTGTAATGGACATGCACAAAATAGTCCAAATTGGTGAAGTGAAATTTAAAAAATAACTTGTTTCAAAAATGCAAAAAAGTAATAAAGGTAAAGTGGTGTGTGCATATGTATTCACCCCCTTTGCTATGAAGCCCCTAAATAGGATCTGGTGCAACCAATTACCTTCAGAAGTCACATAATTAGTTAAATAAAGTCCTCCTGTGTGCAATCTAATTGTCACATGATCTGTTACATGATCTCAGTATACATACACCTGTTCTGAAAGGCCCCAGAGTCTGCAACACCACTAAGCAAGGGGCACCACCAAGCAAGCAGCATCATGAAGACCAAGGGAGCTCTCCAAATAGGTCAGGGACAAAGTTGTGGAGAAGTACATATCAGGGTTGGGTTATAAAAATATAGAAAAAACATTGAACATCCCACGGAGCACCATTAAATCCATTATTAAAAATGGAAAGAATATGGCACAACAACAAACCTGCCAAGAGAGGGCCGCCCACCAAAACTCACGGACCAGGCAAGGATGGCATTAATCAGAGAGGCAACAAAGAGACCAAAGATAACCCTGAAGGTGCTGCAAAGCTCCACAGCTGAGATTGGACTATCTGTCCATAAGACCACTTTAAGCCATACACTCACAGAGCTAGGCTTAACGGAAGAGTGGCCAGAAAAAAAGCCATTGCTTGAAGAAAGAAATAAGCAAAAGGCATGTGGGAGACTCCCAAACATATGGAAGAAGGTACACTGGTCAGATGAGACTAAAATTGCGCTTTTTGGCCATCAAGGAAAGCGCTATGTCTGGCACAAACCCAACACCTCTCATCACCCCAAGAACACCATGTTTTTCATCAGCAGGAACTGGGAAACTGGTCAGAATTTTAGGAATGATGGAGGCGCTAAATACAGGGAAATTCTTGAGGGAAACCTGTTTCAGTCTTCCAGAGATTTGAGACTGGGACAGAGGTTCACCTTCCAGCAGGACAATGACCCTAAGCATACCGCTAAAGCAACACCTGAGTGGTTTAAGGGGAAACATTTAAATGTCTTGGAAGGGCCTAGTCAAAGCCCAGACCTCAATCGAATAGAGAATCTGTGGTATGAATTAAAGATTGCTGTACACCAGCGGAACCCAGTTTTGCCTTGAAGAATGGGCAAAAATCCCAGTAGCTAGATGTGCCAAGCTTATAGAGACATACCCCAAGAGACTTGCAGCTGTAATTGCTGCAAAAGGTGGCTCTACAAAGTATTGACTTTGAGGGGGTGAATAGCTATGCACGCTCAAGTTTTCTATTTTTTTGTCTTATTTCTTGTTTGTTTCACAATACAAATATTTTGCATCTTCAAAGTGGTAGGCATGTTGTGTAAATACTTTGTGATCCAAACACCTAAAACTTAAATTTGTCTGTCCATAACACTTTTTTCCAATCTTCCTCTGTCCAGTGTCTGTGTTATTTTGCCCATCTTGGCCAGTCTGAGATATGCCTTTTTCTTTGCAACTCTGCCTAGAAGGTCAGCATCCCGGAGTCACCTCTTCACTGTTGATGTTGAGTCTGGTGTTTTGCGGGTACTATTTAATGAAGCTGCCAGTTGAGGACCTGTGAGGCGTCTGTTTCTCAAACTAAACACTCTAATGGATTTGTCCTCTTGCTCAGTTGTGCACCGGGGCCTCCCACTCCTCTTTCTATTATGGTTAGAGCCAGTTTGCGCTGTTCTGTGAAGGGAGTAATACACAGAGTTGTATGAGATCTACAGTTTTTTGGCAATTTCCGCATAGAATAGCCTTAATTTCTCAGAACAAGAATAGACTGACGAGTTTCAGAAGAAAGTTCTTTGTTTCTGGCCATTTTGAGCCTGTAATCGAACCCACAATTGCTGATGCTCCAGATACTCAACTAGTCTCAAGAAGGCCAATTTTATTGCTTTAATCAGCACAACAGTTTTCAGCTGTGCTAACATAATTGCAAAAGGGTTTTCTAATGATCAATTAGCTTTTTTTAAATGATAAACTTGGATTGGCAAACACAATGTGCCATTGGAACACAGGACTGATGGTTGCTGATAATGGGCCTCTGCACGCCTATGTAGATATTCCATTAAATATCAGCCATTTCCAGCTACAATAGCCATTTACAACATTAACAATGTCTACACTGTATTTCTGATCAATTTGATAGATAGATATTTTAATAGTGTGTTATACTGTAGGATTGTATTGATGTATTAATGTTGATTGTTTTCTGCCCAGGCACTACAGATGAAAATTAGCTATCTAGCTAAATCTGGTGCAATGGCATGTTGTACATGGTCGCTGACAAATAAACATAATAATAATAATAATAATAATAATAATAATGCTTTGGTTTTAACAGTGAAATTAGAGGTCAAAGATGACTGTTTCGTAAATATCTTTAGTGCTGCTGACAATCCTCTAAGCTTTGTCCCATTTTTATACCTAAAAGGCTACACAGAGGGAGGGTGAATTAATGGCAATACAAAAATAAGAACTTTAAAGCCAAAGATTTTTACAGGGCATAAGATAATCTTAGGTTAAAGTTAATCTCTAAAATATATTCTGTATTGTCCTCAACATAAAATCATATTTTTCCCTGTCACGCCCTGGCCTTGAGAGGACTGTTGTCTTTAGTTGGTTTGGTCAGGGCGTGAGGATCTATGTTAGAATTTCTATGTTTAGGATCTAGATGTGTATTTCTAGGTTTGGCCGGGTGTGATTCCCAATCAGAGGCAGCTGTCGCTCGTTGTCTCTGATTGGGGATCATACTTAAGTAGCCTGGTTGCCTACCTTAGTTATGGGATCTTGTTCCGTGTGTAGGCTTGTATTTGTATAGCCTGAGGACTTCATGTTATGTTGTTTTGTTTATTGAGTTTAATAAACATGTTCGCATACCACGCTGCACCTTGGTCTGACCCGTCTCTCAACGATTGTGACATTCCCTGACATAAGTTACCATCAACCACCAGTTTCTGATTATGTTTGATTAAACATTGGTGAAATACGTCCACAGCAGGAGACAAGTGTGCGACAGACTTACATTTTCATTTGTACACTCTAAAAATTAGGGGTTCAACAAGGGTTCTTCTAAGATCCTCGAAGTTCTTCAAAGAACCTTAGGGTTCTTGCCACTGAAAATTGCCCCCAAAAGGTTCTTCCAAGAACTCCATAGCAGGTGGGGTTAATCGAGGAACCTCCTTTAGTTGGTGGGGGTTCTTGCAAGAACCTAACTGCCCAACTGAAACATTTGGATTTTAATTTGAAAGGACAGCAGGTGCAGGCACTTAACTGAAAAATGTAAAGATCTCCTCAATTTAAGGTAAGGTTTGTCCCTTATATGATCTAAATTGATATTGTTTTATGATGATACCATCTACCTTTTCATATTTGTGCAAATCTTTCTAAAACAGAAAATGGACACAATTCAATGAATATCAATCAACAAAGAGGTAAGAATATGTAGGCTATAAGAATATGTTGAAGGCTAGCTGTATTGGGTGCAGATGACTGAAATGCTCACTTTTGTGTCTGTGTCTGCAGGTATACAGACGAGGAGACATACAAAGGTATGTCAATTGGTATTGGTATGTTATGCAGATCACATGTACCATCCTCCTCCCTTAACTCTTCAATGAAAATCCCATAGGCCTCTACATTATGGACCTTGTATGTGTATGAAAACCATTATCCAAATAGTTTTTTCCATTCACATTTACCACAAAAACCAAGGAATGAACACTCTCGTGTGCATGTTTTGTTAAACATCGGTATAATTACAATTCTTTGGATTCACAGACTTCACCCGCCCTATACCTCTGATGTATATAACAGGAAACCTGTTCGATCACCATGCACTGTAAAATCAATATTGGCTATGGATACGGAGAACATCAACACATTAACATCAACATGTCAGAGGATATACCCATTGGACTTGGGGCTCTGCTCGAGTGTACCTCATATTTGGATATTTCTATTCTGCTTTGCCACTAAAATCATAATAAACACTGACAACTAAAATATTGTGTTATTGTTATGCATATTAATAATAATAATAGGGGAGGGGGGGTAGTTCAAAAAAGGTTCTTAGAGGAACCATTAAAAAGGGTTCTTCGAAGAACTTATAGGGGTTCCCCCACAGTTTCAATTTGAAAAACCCCTAAAGTAAACTTTTATTTTTAGAGTGTAGTGTACTATAATGACATAATCATCATGTTCTGTCCCCTATCTCCTCCAGCTGTTGGGAGCTCAGTACAGTACATTAATTACACACTGTGGGCTTTCCCTTCTTTCCCCTCTATTCAACACAGAGTAGCTGTGTGGCCATGACTCACGTCCCAAACAGCACCCTATTCCTTAATGGGCACAACTTTTGACGAGAGCCTTCCAGGGCCCATAGGGCTCTGGTCAAAAGTAGTGCAGTATATAGGGAAAGGGGTGCCATTTGGGACACAAGCACCATCCGACCACGGTCTGGCGTGTTTTAAAAGTAGGAAGCGTTAAGAAGCTTTGGGAGCAGAGCTGCAGAATAGCCTTGGTCAGGTCAGCAGCAGGTTGGACACGCTTCTGTCAATTCCGGAGAGAGAGGCAACGGCTCACTTGCCCAGGATTAACTGGGATAGAGAGAGGATTACACTCTTCTCTCCTTTCTTTCCTGCTCGCTACGTCGTAAAAGCACGGACCTGTTACCAGCGGATCCCCCGGGAATTCTATCTCTGCGGCCAAAATTTCATTTTTCATTTTATTACATTTTTATTTGTTAATTTCTCTCTTTCCAAGGTCTGGGTTGGGGTGAATTTCCAGCAGTCAGTGCTGGGATATCACCATGAGGCAGGCTGTAGGAGGCCGAGGTGGTGATGTCTTCCCCTAGACTGGGTGACCATGGTCAGTAATAGGAAACAGCTTCTCTCTCAACCTCTAGCTGATGACAATGCACTTCTCTCCTGTATGTTGTGATAATCCTATGGCTGTTTATCTTTATGATTATGTTTATGTTGGTGTTTTCCTCCAGGCCTGAGGCAGATCCTGTCTGACGTGGTAGAGGAGGTGAAACATTCCATCAAAAAGGAAATCAATGGGGCAGAGCTCCTACACAGCCTCCTCAACACCCCCTGGCTCAAGTCTCTGCTCAAAGTTAGTCTGGGAGTCTGTGATATACTCTCATCTGGGGTTTAGAAAGGCTGTGTTTCACTTTATCTGTACTTTTTATTTATTTATTTTTATTTATTTCACCTTTATTTAACCAGGTAAGCCAGTTGAGAACAAGTTCTCATTTACAACTGCGACCTGGCCAAGATAAAGCAAAGCAGTGCGAAAAAAACAACAACACAGAGTTACATATGGGGTAAACAAAACATAAAGTCAAAAATACAACTGAAAATATATATACAGTGTGTGCGAATGTAGTAAGTTATGGAGGTAAGGCAATAAATAGGCTATAGTGCAAAATAGTTACAATTTCGTATTAACACTGGAATGATAGATGTGCAAAAGATTATGTGCAAATAGAGATACTGGGGTGCAAATTAGCTAAATAAATAACAATATGGGGATGAGGTAGTTGGGTGGGCTAATTTCAGAATGGCTGTGTACAGGTGCAGTGATCGGTAAGCTGCTCTGACAACTGATGCTTAAAGTTAGTGAGGGAGATAAGAGTCTCCAGCTTCAGAGATTTTTGCAGTTCGTTCCAGTCATTGGCAGCAGATAACTGGAAGGAATGGCGGCCAAAGGAGGTGTTGGCTTTGGGGATGATCAGTGAGATATACCTAATGGAGCGGAGACTACGGGTGGGTGCTGCTATGGTGACCAGTGAGCTAAGATAAGACGGGGATTTGCCTAGCAGTGATTTATAGATTAACTTTATCTTGGTCTCTGCTCCACCCAGTGAGTGGAGGGTGTCTTTGACTTGTGTTTGTCCATACTCTTGTCTTGTTCTGGGTGTAGGTTTAACCTTTTCTCTGTCTCTGCTCCACCCAGGTGTATGAGCGTCTGCAGCAGCACCAGCGAGAGCCTCCTGCTCCCTTCCTACCATACACAACACAGCTCATCCAACAGGTAGGACCTTTCCCTCTACTGCTTTGCCCTCTTCCCTCATTGGCTTGTCAGAGGTGTCAGTGAGGTCAGTCCTGTCCTATGTCCACTCTGCTGCTGTCTGTGTTCCAACCCTTCTTTCTGCTTCTCTTCTAGATTCTGGCTGACATGAGAACAGTTCCGGACCCTTCTGCTGAGGCCAGGGAACTTTACAGTCTCCTCAGGGGACCACACTTCCAGGTGAGAGATCCTGAGGCAACAAGGGCTCCTATGATCCTAACCTTGGTATCTGTGGTTGCAGTAACTAAAGTATTCTGGGTTGTGTGAGTTATTTATGTGTGTTGAGTCCGCCTGAATGGATGAATGTACTTAATAGTTGTGCTCTGTCCTAGGCTCTGATATCAGCCCATGATACGGTGGCCCAGAAGGACTATGACCCTGTGCTGCCTCCTATCCCTGACAACCTCCCTGACGATGAGGAGGCCATGAGGATAGTCTGTCTGGTGAAGAACAAGCAGCAGCTGGTGAGTCATGGATTGGATACAACTGTTTGTTTTTAAGGAGGAAGGCTTAAAGCAAAAAAATAACTAGATTAAAAGTATTATCACGGGTGCAACCTTTTAGACCTTGCTATTTTTTATTACTTTTTTTTAAATAACAAAACACACTTTTAGTACTTTCACACTTTTTGCAAGGTTACAGAAATGTCGTATTTTATGCACACCGAATACAAAGCAGCAACTCCTGAGGACCTGACCGAAGCTGTAACAAAGGGCAGATGATGCTTTCATACATGTCATTAGTTTGATTGTTACATTGGGTGACAGAGGATTTCAATCAGAGTAAAAGTAGTAGAGATGGTTTTAATACTTCAAAATTCCAGGATGGCTTATGATTAGTGTCACGATGGGTCAGTTTTGGACACCAAAATATACCATTTCCAGTCACTCAATTTGAACCCAAAAATGTTCCTATAGTTATTAAGCTGTATAAACTCTGAAGCTCCTATCCATCCACATCTGACATTGTGACCTCTTTTGGAACCTGTTCGGAACAAATCTAAATCCAATGCTGGTGGCATACAGTTTTAGCAGTACCCTGTGTACCTAGATCCATATTTCAGGGCTATACAGGTATCTGTGGTCTCAGACAGAGGTAAACCTGTCTAGCCCTATCTCTCCCCTTGAAAGAGGAGCTCAGGAGGGGGGATCCGCAGTCGCTGGGACAGCCTGAGTGAGATGACCCGCCGAAGGCTGATCCACGGTGGGGCCAGGGGCGGTGGAGGGCCCCCCGGCATGGTGTGGGGGGCTCTGGGGGCCGAAGTGCCCGGGGAGCAACCAGTCATGCCCAGCACAAGGGAGAGTCAGCTACCCACCAGCTGAAGTGCTATCTTCTGCTGCTCAACCACACCTGGGCAAGCCCCGCCCTCCGCCACGTTTTAAGCCAATGAGTAACCGTAGAATGTGCCAGACTGATGCACTCTGGAAAGAAGGAGGTCTTAATCACTCTGCCCCCTCGGTCTGCAGCTCGGTTCTGATTGGTAAGAACTAACTACAGTTGAAAAGAACCTAAAAACGAGATGATTCAATACTGCCATGAGTAGTACAGTGCTGTACACTGCAATACATATCAGTTCAGTACATTATAATACCACACAATGTAACTTCTACTCTTATTCAGGCTAATAGATTTTGTACACATTTTTTTTCTTCAAAAAATAATGTTGATTATTTTTCCAACCTCTCTCTCCTCCCTGCCTCTGGAGATAACGTGATCGAGGAGCCAGACAGTGGAGAAGAAAGAGAGTCAGCCAACACCCTGTCCCGTCTCCCGCACCACGCTCCACCCCTCCAGCCCTGGACTCACCCCTCCTTGCGTGGCTGCATACCACATCTCCATGGGTGACTACCACCATCCCCCCGGCACTCCTCCTCAGTTCCGCAGCTACAGCGTCAGCCCCGGGTTCGCACGGCTCCCCCAGCCCCATGCAGCGTCGGGCGGGTAGATGAAATGCCTCGCGACCAACCTGTGGAGCTGGCTAAGCAGGAGAGCCTGGATGAGCTGAGGTCCACTGTGCAGCAGGCTGCCAGCTCTATGGAGCGCAGCACCACTGACGTCCAGCTGCTGGGGCAGAAGATGGCCGCCGCCACAGAGCGTGTGTCTGAGAGTGTCCAGGAGAACACCCAGGCCCTGACGCTGCTGGCCCAGGTGGTGAGCAGACTGCAGACACTCATCGCTGCCAGCAGGGCGGTAGCAGATACACCGGAACCACACAGAGGAACCTGCAGCAGTGGCCCACCAGTCAACATATCAGCCAGCGAACAAGAACACACAGCCAGCAGCTTGAAGACTCAGACATCTGGCAACAAATCCCTTTCACGCCAGTCCAGAGTATGCTCCCTGTCCACCTCCTCTTCCTCCTCCTCTTCATCCTCCTCCAGCTCCTTCACTGGCTCTATGGATGGCATACCCACATCCCAGGGGAAGATCTCTCAGCCTCAGTCCCCAGCCTGCCATGGGTCACCCAAGGCAGGGTTGAAGACCAGGGTTCCTCCCATGTCTCCCAAAAAGCATGTTGGTGCTTCCCCCACATCTCAAAAGAAGCATGTGGAACCCCAGCCCCAGCAACCCCACCTCTACAATGGCCTCTCAACACCTCCACTCCCTGCCCCGCCCGCCCCCCAACCACAACAAGACTGGCTGCTGCTCTAGCTCCAGCCAGAGGAAGAAGAAGAAGAGGAAGAAGAGGAATTGAACCAGCCAGGAGTACAGTGGTGCTCTGTAGCTTCAGAAGACCTTATATTGCTGTGCTTCAGGGGACGGTCCTCTTCTTAAGATTCCCTCTGAGAGCTCGGCTTCTAAAGGCATTTATCCTTTCTTCTGTTATCTTCATCGCCTTCACGTCGCCACCATTCATCCCGCAATTGTGACGTGTTGGCTATGGAGCGGGATCGTTGATGTCTTGCCCATTGTTGCGTTTCCATCCTCAAGCCATCCATCTGTGTTTCATGCCACTCTGTGTTTCCCGAATGTCATCTGTTATTTTCACATTATTTCATTTTGTAATTGTAAATAAAGCATGTCCATTATTCCCTTTTGACTCATGAGATGGAAACATCATATCACAGGACACCCTCCATAACCTGTAATAGGCCAAATGTGTCATTGTTGCTGGTCCACCCCAGTCATAAATCTGTGTATACTGTATCTGTGAGAGCTCCCGTAGACTGATTTAAGCCTGAATTCATGTCCCCCCTGTCTCTCTCTTAGGGAGCCACGATAAAGCTGAAATGGGATAACAGGGGAGATATTTGTGGCACGGGTGATCCATGGAGGACTGGCGGATCGCAGTGGTGAGATGACCTTTCTCTCTCTCTCTCCGCTCTCTGTGTCTATGTCTCTGTGTGTGTGTGTGTGTGTGTAATCAGTTTCTTCCTTTTCATTTGTGCCCCCCCACTCTCTCTCTAGGTCTGCTGCATGCAGGGGACAGGATTACAGAGGTGAATGGTTACTCTGTAGATGGCCTGGAGCCTGAGCAGGTCATTGAGATACTGGTGAGTCTACTAGCAGAACTGCTTGGCTGCCCAAACATCCATACATTTCACACAGTCAACACAGATGGTGTCTGTAGTAGGTCGTCATCCACCGGTGATGTACATAGGTGTTTATCTGTCTTTGGACCCACAGGCCCGGTCTGAAGGCACCCTCATGTTCAAAGTGGTTCCCATCACAGATAGACCAGTCAACAACCAGACGATGGTGAGAGATTGCATGTTTACTGACCTACCCTTCCCTGGAAACAGTATCAGACAAGTCATGTAAGCTGATTGAACCATAATGACCAGTCGTTTTCTTGAAAATAGGAGGTTACTATTACCAAGAAAACCCATCGCTTTGGTTCCTGTCTTCAGTGTTGTAGTAGAAATCTTTTCATTGCATTGTCCTTGTCTCTTGTTGTCTCTTGTATTGTGTCTCCTGGTGTCCCAGCTGTATGTGCGTGCCATGGCAGACTACAGTCCCCAGCAGGACCCGGCCATCCCCTGCGCCGAGGCAGGTATGGACTTCAGGAAGGGAGACCTGCTGGAGATCGTGGACCAGTCAGACACCCTCTGGTGGCAGGCCAAGAAACTACCCAGCACCTCAGCCTGTGCTGGACTTATCCCCTCCACCAACCTGCTCAGGAGGAAACAGAAAGAGTTCTGGTGGTCTCAGCCCTATCAGCCGCACAGCTGCATCAAACCCTGTGAGTAGAGTACAGTCTCATCTTTACATCTGGCTTTTCAGCTCTTTTAGAACAAATTATAAGCAGCTGGTAACAAGTATTACAGTGGCTTGCGAAAGTATTCACCCCCCTTGGCATTTTCCCTATTTTGTTGCCTTACAACCTGGAATTAAAATGGATTTTTGGGGGGTTTGTATCATTTGATTTATACAACATGCCTACCACTTTGAAGATGCAAAATATTTTTTGTGTGTGAAACAAACAAGAAATAAGACAAAAAAACTGAACTTGAGCGTGCATAACTATTCACCTCCCCCAAAGTCAATACTTTGTAGAGCCACCTTTTGCAGAAATTACAGCTGCAAGTCTCTTGGGGTATGTCTCTATAAGCTTGGCACATCTAGCCACTGGGATTTTTTGACGATTCTTCAAGGCAAAACTGCTCCAGCTCCTTCAAGTTGGATGGGTTCCATTGGTGTACAGCAATCTTTAAGTCACACCACAGATTCTCAATTGGATTGAGGTCTGGGCTTTGACTAGGCCATTCCAAGACATTTAAATGTTTCCCCTTAAACCACTCAAGTGTTGCTTTAGCAGTATGCTTAGGGTCATTGTCCTGCTGGAAGGTGAACCTCCGTCCCAGTCTCAAATCTCTGGAAGACTGAAACAGGTTTCCCTTAAGAATTTCCCTGTATTTAGCGCCATCCATCATTCCTTCAATTCTGACCAGTTTCCAAGTCACTGTCGATGAAAACCTTCCCCCACAGCATGATGCTGCCACCCCCATGCTTCACTGTGGGGATGGTGTTCTCAGGGTGATGAGAGGTGTTGGGTTTGCGCCAGACATAGCACTTTCCTTGATGGCCAAAAGCTCAATTTTAGTCTCAACTGACCAGAGTACCTTCTTCCATATGTTTGGGGAGTCTCCCACATGCCTTTTTGGCGAACACCAAACGTGTTTGCTTATTTCTTTCTTTAAGCAATGGCTTTTTTCTGGCCACTCTTCCATAAAGCCCAGCTCTGTGGAGTGTACGGCTTAAAGTGGTCCTATGGACAGATACTCCAATCTCCGCTGTGGAGCTTTGCAGCTCCTTCAGGGTTATCTTTGGTCTCTTTGTTGCCTCTCTGATTAATGCCCTTCTTGCCTGGTCTGTGAGTTTCGTGGGCGGCCCTCTCTTGGTAGGTTTGTTGTGGTGCCATATTCTTTCCATTTTCTAATAACGGATTTAATGGTGCTCCGTGTGATGTTAAAAGTTTCTGATATTTTTTTATAACCCAACGCTGATCTGTACTTCTCCACAACTTTGTCCCTGACCTGTTTGGAGAGCCCTTTGGTCTTCATGGTGCTGCTTGCTTGGTGGTGCCCCTTGCTTAGTGATGTTGCAGACTCTGGGGCCTTTCAGAACAGGTGTATATATACAGAGATCATGTGACAGATCATGTGACACTTAGATTGCACACAGGACTTTATTTAACTAATTATGTGACTCATGGAGGTAAGTGTTGCACCAGATCTTATTTAGGGGCTTCATAGCAAAGGGGGTGAATACATATGCACATACCACTTTTCCATTATTTATTTTTTTGCATTTTTTGAAAGAAGTTATTGTTTTCATTTCACTTCACCATTTTGGACTATTTTGTGTATGTCCATTACATGAAATCCAAATACAAATCCATTTAAATTACAGGTTGTAATGTAACAAAATAGGAAAAACACCAAGGGGGATGAATACTTTTGCAAGGCACTGTACTGTATATCCATAACAGGAACACATGACAATTCTCTTATTCCTCTTGCTTACCTGAAGTGAGCACTGTGAATGAAGGTAAGTACTATGATCCTTTTTTATGGTGCCAGTTCTCAATGTGAGGCAGTTATTGTTACACTACATGGCCAAAAGTATGTGGACATCTGCTCGTCAAACATCTCATTCCAAAATCATAGGCATTAATATGGAGTTGGTCCCCCCTTTGCTGCTATAACAGCCTCCACTCTTCTGGGAAGACTTTCCACTAGATGTTGGAACATTGCTGCGGGACTTGCTTCCATTCAGCCACAAGAGCATTAGGTCGGGCACTGATGTTGGGCGATTAGGCCTGGCTCGCAGTCGGGCGTTCCAATTCATCCCAAAGGTGTTCGATGGGGTTGAGGTCAGGGCTCTGTGCAGGCCAGTCAAGTTCTTCCACGCCGATCTTGAACAACCTTTTCTGTATGGACCTCGCGTTGTGCATTTGGGCATTGTCATGCTGAAACAGGAAAGGGCCTTCTCCAAACTTTTGCCACAAAGTTGGAAGCACAGAATAATCTAGAATGTCATTGTATGTTGTAGCGTTAAGATTTCCCTTCACTGGAACTAAGGGGCCTAGCCCGAACCATGAAAAACAGCCCCAGACCATTATGCCTCCTCCACCAAACTTTACAGTTGGCACTATGCATTAGAGCAAGTAACGCTCTCCTGGCATCCGCCAGACCCAGATTTGTCCGTCAGAGAACGCGTTTCCACTGCTCCAGAGTCCAATGGCGGCAAGCTTTACACTACTCTAGCCCGACTCTTGGCATTGCGCATGGTGATCTTAGGCTTGTGTGCAGCTGCTCGGCCATGGAAACCCGTTTCATGAAGCTTTCAACAAACAATTATTGTGCTGACGTTTCTTCCAGAGGCAGTTTGGAACTCGGTAGTGAGTGTTGCAACAGAGGACAAACTATTTTTACGTGCTACGCGCTTCAACACTAGGAGGTCCAGTTTTGTGAGCTTGTGTGGCCTACCACTTGCGGCTGAGCCGTTGTTGCACCTAGACGTTTCCACTTCACAATTAGAGCACTTACAGTTGACAGCTCTAGCAGGGCAGAAATTTGACGAACTGACTTGTTGGAAATGTGGCATCCTATGATGGTGCCACGTTGAAAGTCACTGAGCTCTTCAGTAAGGCCATTCTACTGCTAATGTTTGTCTACGGAGATTGCATGGCTGTGTGCTCAATTATATACACCTGTCAGCAATGGGTGTGGCTGAAATAGCCGAATCCACTCATTTGAAGTGGTGTCCACATACTTTTGTATATATAGTGTATATTATTATTGATTTTGCACTGACCTGTCATACTTTGCTCTTTCAGAGGAAGACCTGATGGCCATTGATGAAAAGTGTTTTGAAGCTGGTAAGATTTCCCAATTTCCTCTACAATAAATCACATTGTTTCACTCGTTTGTTTACTGCAAGATGACTGGTGGATTATTTTGAATGTTTTTTTCAATTTTCTAACAGATGAGGAAGCTTTTGAATCTGGTAGGTAAGTCTTTGTTGAAGTTAGTCCATCATTTAGCCTATGCTATATAAAATACAGTATCACTCAACTATAACACTGTTTTCTTTATCTCAACCATTTCTGAATTCCAATTTGGAATGTAAGAGGAGCTAAGACAAGGTGAGCTTGACCTGCTCTACTGATCTAAATGAGCACCAACTCTAACACCTTGTCTAGTGACATACACATTCATCCCATGATGATGCTCTTTCCCTCCCTGTTCCCCTGCCCCTAGAGGAGGGTGAGTTCAGCACTAACATCGAGGGGATCTATCTAACTGGGTTCAGACATAGCCTGCGTCTGTGTCGGCGGCAGTCCCTAAGCACAGGCTCCAGTCAGCAGTCCTGCTACACCCGCTGCTCCAGCAACTGCTACAGTGCCCTCAACAACCCATACGAAGAGGTGGTGCGATACCAGTGCAACCCGCAGGACAAACACCGCCTGGTCGCCCTCGTTGGTAAGACACCAGTCTGGCACTAACCAGCTACACAAATACATTGGCACAAAATTCAGATATGTATTGACTGTCATGAAAACGTACTGACTTGTGTATGGTTCTGTGGCCAATAATGCAGAGACAGTATGACTCATGTTGTGTCACTGTTTTTGTACATGGGCAGTGTGTCTCTACTTCTATTGACACAGAATATGTGTGACGACATGACAGAGACCTCACAAGTGTGTTCTCTCTCAGGTCCCTCTGGCGTTGGAGTGAACGAACTTCGCAGACGGTTAATCGAAATCAACCCAGTGACCTTTCAAGGAGCAGTGCCTCGTAAGTACACCACCTAACCTCTGTGAACCTTTCAGTCTATTTTACTTTCTTCCATTGTTGACATGGATACAATCAATGTCTTATTTGATGTCGTCCTATGATATCTTATATGTCATCTGAAATATTTGTCCTTCTTCCTCCAGACACGACACGAGCCGCTAAGAGCTATGAGGAATCTGGTAAAGAGTATCACTTCATCAACAGAGAACTGTTTGAGAACATGGTTTACAACAACAAGTAGGTACTCACTGAATAATAGCTGCTCACTTTCCTCTCACAAACACATCTTGTTAAATCAACTGTCACAACATGAATGTCACTCGTGGCCTTATGTCCTAATCGGGACAAAGAGGATTAAGTAAGTTCATAACATTGATGTGGATCACCTGATTATAAACCAGGGTGTTGTGTTTTGTTTTAAACCAGGTTTCTGGAATACGGGGAGTACAAATGTAATTTCTACGGCACTAGTCTTGATGCTGTGAAGGATGTTTTGAACAGTGGAAGGATCTGTGTCATCGACATCGAGCCTCATGTGAGACCTGCTGTGGTTCTTTTCAGTGGGGCTTCATCATTGACTTGGCCCTTATTGTGGAGTTAGCTCTGTGTTGACTTCAGTTGCATCTTGGCCAGGTCTTCATTGTAAATTAGAATGTGTTCACAATTGACCCAAGGATGATGACTGTCCCCTTTTAGGCCATCCAGTCAGTGAGGACACATGAGCTCAAGGCCTACATCATCTATGTGAAGCCACCCACCGCAGAACGCATGAAGGAGACCAGAAAGGATGCTCAGATCACCACCAATTACTACGTCAACAGACCTTTCAAAGTAAGCACTATTATGGTTTTATTATGCATCACCGCCTGGTATGGCAACTGCTCGGCCTCCGACCGCAAGGCACTACAGAGGGTAGTGCGTACAGCCCAGTACATCACTGTGGCCAAGCTTCCTGCCATCCAGGACCTCTATACCAGGCGATGTCGGAGGAAGGCCCTAAAAATTGCCAAAGACTCCAGCCACCCTAGTCATAGACTGTTCTCTCTGCTACTGCATGGCAAGCAGTACCATAGCGCCAAGTCTAGGACCAAAAGGCTCCTTAACAGCTTCTACCCCCAAGCCATAAGACTCCTGAACAGCTACTCAAATGGCTACCCGGACTATTTGCATTGTTGGCGTCCCCCCATCCCCTCTCTTTTTACGCTGCTGCTACTCTCTGTTTATTATCTATGCATAGTCACTTTACCTATACCTACATGTGAATATTACCTCAATTACCTCAACTAACCTGTGCCCCTGCACATTGACTCTGTACCGGTACCCACTGTATATAGCCTCACTACTGTTATTTTACTGCTGCTCTTTAATTATTTGTTATTTTTCTTATTTTCTTCTTATCTTATTCTTAAAACTGCATTGTTGGTTAAGGGCTTGTAAGTAAGCATTTCACTGGAAGGTCTACACCTGTTGTATTCGGAGCATGTGACAAATAAGATTTGATTATCATTTCTCATTTTTTTCATTGACCAGGAAGTCTCTCACGGTTTGAACCTGTTTTTCCAGAGAGACCTGGTAATAATACGCCATCCCTATGGTGATCAAATGATTGAAATACTGACCATCATGCCATAGTTAAGATAGTGACCACTGTCATGTTATTCTGTTCCCAACAGGAGGAAGACTTCCAGGAGATGGAGGAGGCAGCCAGAAAGATGGAGTCTCACTACTGCCAGTTCTTTGACTATGTGATGGTGAACGACGGGCTGCAAGACTCCTGTGTTCAGCTACTGAGGGCTGTGACGAGGGCTCAGGACGAGCCACAGTGGGTTCCTGCCAACTGGATACGACCCACAGAGGAGTTCTGATGAGAAATTAGGAGAGAAGAGGAGAGGGGGAGGAGAAGAGAGGCGAGGCGAGGAGGACATAAAAGGATAACAAACAGATGGAGCGCAGGGCATCAGAAAAGAGGGAATGGAGGCTAACATGGATGAGGAGTGGCTGCTACTTCTGAAGATACCTTCTGCTCTCCAGTGGAATTTGTTTAGGATTGGATCAATTGTTTTGTTTTGTTTTGTTTAGTGTGAGTTTGAGAGACTCAAACAGATACTGTCCTTGTGTTTGCTTGAATTAGTTGTTGGCTAATTTGCATATTCAAGGCTATGATAGAGCTGGATTAAACCAAAAATCATGTCTGTTTTTCTCTGAAATTGTGTGCGTAGTTGGAGATCATGTATTGATGTGCTACAAAGGCCTGCTATGAGAGGTTGTAGGTTAACCTCTCATCTTTCGTTTACAATTAGAGCAAATAATTGTCCATGCTGAATTTGTGTATTTTCTTAATGTTTTTATTTTATTTAATCAAATGAATGTTAATGCCAAAGAACGAAAATGCAAGTGCTCTAGATATGTACGGTGTGTTTCAGCAGGATGGTGAGCAAGTAAGTGGAGTTGTTTGCGCACCATTGAACCCAATGTTGTCATAATACTGAAGGACCTGAGACGGAGAAACCTTCAGTACAGGCTGTAATTACAGGCTATTATTATACCGAATATTTTTTAGAGTGTAACATAATGGGATATGGAATAATGCTAAAATATGTGATGTATACTGTTACTAATTTAAAAAATACAATTTTGTGTGTGAACACGTGTTTTTTGTAGCTTTCTGTGTCAAAATGTGCAGAAGACAGAAGGCTTTTATTTTGACAACCGGAAGTTCATTTTTATGTTCTCAGCTAAAAATCACGGTAATAGCAAGGCAACGAGTGTAAACAAAGTGGTCGGGTAAACAACAGCGTGGCAACCAACATGCAGGCGTTACAAGCCCAACAGGTTTAAACAGCTAGGTAGCTAGCTAGTTCTTATCGGGGTTCTGTTTTAAAAGGGTATCCCGCAGAAATGGCCACAGGAGGATTCCAGGTATGTAACTAGCTAGCTAATGTTGTAAAGGTCGGAACACAAGGATGCTCTAGCTCAAATGTGCAAGCAAGCTAATTTAGCTGACTAGCTAGTTATAATTGTGCTATATCTTAGTTAGCTATAACCATTTGTCTATAAATTCGTTATAACTAGTGAATTGTGTCCTATACCAGTTGCCCAGTGTGTGCGATTTATGTTTTTAATCTCAATATTTATTTAGGCACAGAGCACGCGACGGCGGGACCTCCCGCCTCTTCCACAGGTACCACTACCATTAGCCTGCGCAACTACACTTACACGACCATCCATATCATACATCTTAAAAGCAGGGGCGGTGTGTTCAATAGGGCGATATGGGCGACGCACTGCCAAACGGGAAAAGGAAGGGATTTTTTTTCTAATCAATTATATCACGGCAACAGTAGTTGTGTTGTAATCTAGACGTGTGGTCTGATCTGCCACTAAATATCCAATCAGGCTAAAGTCGTGCTTCAAATGGCCCCCCTTTTTGGGGCGATTTCAGTCAGGTTGAAAATCGCCCAGAAGTCTGTCATAGACTCCCATGTAAAATCTATTTTTTTCAAATTTCACAGCTTTCAATACAATCTCTATGGGTTTCTGAGGGCTTGCACTTACGCGCTTTCGTCATACGTAACGTAACCATGAACGTAACTAAGAAAAAGCGGGTAGCAGTCAATCAATTCACTACTACTATCAAAATGGCTAGGCTTCAGTCCAACTCGATTGTGTCTTTGAAAGAAGTTCCTTTTTGTCGGCGAACAAATGAAGATAAATTGGCAACGAAACAATTAGGACCTCCCAGACCAAATTTAATAATTCAACAGGTTTCTACTAAAGGGGGAAGTCCTACACCCGAGGATTTTCCAAAAATTGGTATGAACGGAAAACCTGGCTAGCAGGCTGCGATGTAGCTAATGCAGTTTTCTGCTACCCCTGCTTACTGTTTCACCCTGAAGGCGGCACGGCAGACGGCACCGCGTGGACAGCGACTGGTGTAACCGACATGCACCATCTTTCAGAAAAGATAAAGAAACATGAGCTGTCAAAGACCCACATGGATAGCTGTTTGAGACTGTCTGCTTTAGGAAGAGTGAATATTGCCACTCAACTGGATGAGGGATACAGGCTAGCTGTCCGCCGCCACAACGATGAGGTTAGCAAGAACCGCCATATCCTCAGCCGGCTAATCCAGTGTGTTAAGTTTTGCGGAGTGTTTGAGTTAGCTTTGCTAGGCAAAGATGAAACTGAGGGCTCCACCAACCCTGGTATTTTTCTTGGACTTGTCAACTTTGTGGCACAATTAGATGAGGTGTTTGATGACCATCTTAAAAATGCTAAAGTTTTCAAGGGCACATCGAAGACCATTCAAAACGAGCTACTGGAGTGTATGCTAGCGGTCACGAGGGAACATATTGTGGAGGAGGTGAAGTCTGCGAACTTCGTAGCTATCCAAGCTGATGAGACCACGGATGTTTCTACACATACACAGCTGGTGCTTGTGCTGAGGTACATAGATAGCAAGCACAAAGTGCAGGAGCGCTTTTTTGAGTTCCTTCCCATCTCGGAATCATCCTCAGTCTCAATCGCCAGTGTACTTTTGGAGAGACTGAACGGTCTTTTTGCCGATGACGAGAAAGTCAAACTCATTGCGCAAGCTTACGATGGAGCCAGTGTGATGAGGGGAGAGAAGGCAGGTGTGCAGCAGAAGGTGCGTGAGCATTTCAAGAATGCCCATTACGTGCATTGCTATGCGCATCAGCTGAATTTGATCATGCATCAAGCTACTTCTCGCATCAAAAAAGTGAACATTTTCTTTTCCGATCTGAGCGGGATAACAACTTTTTTTTCACGGTCACCCAAACGCACCAGCATTCTTGACCAGACTGTTGCACGAAGACTGCCCAGACCTTCATCCACACGGTGGAACTTCAACAGCAGAGTCGTGAACACTGTCTACGATAATCGAGACGACCTCATAGTATGTTTTGAAGCCATCCGGACGGGTTCATTGGGTTCATTTGACCAGCTTACTGTGAGAGAGGCATCTGGTTACGTGAGGATGCTACATGATGAAGATTTTATTTTTTTCCTGCGGCTTTTTCACAAAATCATGCCCCCACGTCGACATTCTGTACCAGAAGCTACAGAAGAAGGACATCGATGCTGTCTTTATCAAACGTGCCCTCGACAGCTTCACAAGCAGTGTCAAGGCCATAAGGTAAGATTAAACAATATCATTCGATCTTTCTCAAAGCAGAGCTTTATTTGAAAATGTATGCATGAAAGGAGACTGCATTTGTGTTTGAAATCACATTATTCTCATTATATATGGCCAGTGGTGTAATCTATCTTATTTTATATACTATGTGTACTGTGCAGTGGTGCTCATAAGCTTATGATCCCATGCTAAAGTTGACTAAAAAGAGGAATAAAAAAGA
The DNA here is from genome assembly GCF_020615455.1 of Coregonus clupeaformis. Taxonomy (NCBI): domain Eukaryota; kingdom Metazoa; phylum Chordata; class Actinopteri; order Salmoniformes; family Salmonidae; genus Coregonus; species Coregonus clupeaformis. The sequence goes on along the minus strand of NW_025533915.1, from coordinate 319,138 downwards.
AAAGAAAATTGGTGTCCTTAAAGGTTGGATTTTCCAACTTTTTTAATTAAGTCATTAAGATCAATTTCCAAAAGATGATTTTTTTATTCCTCTTTTTAGTCAACTTTAGCATGGGATCATAAGCTTATGAGCACCACTGTATACTGTGCTGAACATCCAGGCTATGTGAGACACAAAGGCTAACTTAAACACTAAAGACTTTATGCATCCCTGCCCATTTTAAGTGGAACTTAAGTATTTGTACTATACATGGATACATTGCATATACCTGTGCATCACATAGACAACAATACTGTACAAAGCCAACAAACACATTGGTCTGTTTGCCTTCAGGGACTCCTCTCAACAGCAGCTGCAAGAAGCAACAGGAGCCAAAAGACCCAGAACAGCTTTGAGAGAAGAGGAGAAGCAGAGGCTGTCTGAAGAGGTCTGCAACACCATCCTGGATCACACCAAAGAAAGGTTCTCTTTCTCTGGCCACCTTGTGAGTGCTACCTTACTGCAAGCAGACATGTTTGAAAGGTACTGCCATTCATTTCCTGATGAGGCTCTGAATGCCACTGTGAATGCATACCCCATGCTGAGCAAGGCAAAGCTCAAGACAGAACTATCTCTGATCTATGAGAATCCTGAATTCAAGGGAAGCTGTGGTGCACTGGCACTGTACCAGGTTCTCATGAGCTACAACCTCCAGGAGACGTTCTCTGAGACTGTGACTCTGTTGAACATCCTCATAACTACTCCCATGACAACAGCTGAAGCTGAGAGATGTTTCTCAACTTTGACACGAGTTAAGACATTCCTGCGAAATTCAATGGGCCAGGAACGTCTGAATGCACTGGCCATGCTTTCCATGGAGAGGGAACTAGTCCTCAGCATGCCTGATTTCAATGAGAAAGTCATTGAACGCTTTGCTGTATTGAAACAGAGAAGAGAACAGTTTCAGTACAAGTAATGTAGCCTCTCTCTCTCTTTGTCCCTCCCTGTCTGTCTCTTTAACACACACACGCCCAAATCAGTTCACAGTTGATGTTGTTTAAAATAGTTTTTTTTTTTCATTTTAAAAAAAGTAATAAAATAAAAAAAATCTGTTCATTTTTACAAATCTATACAATTGGCCAGAATATGGTTGTTCATATTTACAAATCTATACAATTGGCCAGAATATGGTTGTTCATTTTTACAAAGCCATACAGATAGCTGTGTTTACCTTTTCTAGAAATTACTTTCAAATTCTGTTTTCATTCTTATTTCATTTGTTTATGGAAATGCATATTGTTTATGCAGTGTTGAGGAATGTGAAAGAACACCCTTGATTATTTTTACTGTGATAACTTATTTTGATTTTGTAAGCCAACACTTTTGAGATCAGTCAATAAATGCTTCTGGTATTGACTTATATGCTGCCCCTGTCTTCATGTTGTTGCTGGACATATCTTTTAAAAATGTGTTAGGTCACCTAAATCATCAGAAAAAATTGCCCCCTGAGAATTTTTTCAGGAGCCGCCACTGCTTAAAAGTGTGTTTCGACTTGTAACTAGCTAGTGTGCAGCACATTGTTAGCCTATGAGCACAAGCCCAGTCAAAAGACAGCTCTTTCTTTTCTTCTGTGGGTTTTATGGCGAACTACATCCAGAAGTTGTATTGCCGCCACCAACTGGACGATTTGAAACCAAAAAATAAATACAAATAAATCCATACTTAATAGTGATTCTAACAGTCCACCCTAATAAAAAAAATAGTACATTGCCAAAACAAACAAAACTCCCACTTCTTCCTTCTTTTAGTTCTCCATATCTCCCTTCTCAGGCTCTAGGATCTGAGAAGGTGGTACGGCTTTTGCTAATATTCCATGTAACTCCTTTGCTGTGAAATCTTTCAGCCCCAGGAACCACTCCGCCGCAATCACAATGATTTCAATCTTCCTAGATCTTTTCTCCACCTTGGCAGTGCCATTTATCACCATTGCGATAAAGGCCACAAAGTCCACCTTTTTAACCTTTAAAATGTCAGGATCCTCTTGGTGTAAGACAACCCCTGCAGCCTGCAGTGAAGGCCTATCCACTACCATGGACTCTTCTGGTGCAACATTCAAACCCTCGACCCTTTGCACAGCATCTGTATATGAAATGCTCTGTACAACCCTGACTTTGGCCACCTCATTCTCCTTTACCCTTGTGGGGCATTCAGAAGACATGGCTTCACGATTCCCACCGCAATTACAACATGTCGCATTTTCTTCAGCAAAAGACTGCTCACAGCAAGCCAGTTCCCAGCTCTCTGGCTTCTGCACTCAGCAACCTGCAGAGGGCACAACAACACCAAAGCAGAGAGGGTGTGACGGGGACCTTGCTGTAGAACCATACAGCATTAGGGGCAAAGGTCAACAACACCATGACGAGGTGGATGTAGCTTATGTCACTTCAAAACTGTGGTCCAATATGAGAGGGAAATAAAATAGTGCCCTAATAATCATCAACATTGTTCTTAGACCAAATTCTTACATCAATACATGTGTTGTAGTTTAGTCTAGGCTACTTCCGTTGAGGGTCTTCACTGTATACGTCAAGGGGTCAAATCCCTCAGGTCTGAATAGTCAGATCTGATCTATGTCTTGGTTGGTTGGTAATCCAATACCTTGGCAGATGCATACTGCAGATTTAGCCCAGGATTAAGCAGCGTCACCAAGGCTGTGGCACAGGAATATCCTCAGAGCCCTTCGTGATTCTTGGATGGAATGGTGAGAAAACAACTCACGGTAAGTTCTCTCTCATACACAGTCCTGGGCCTGGTTTTGGGAAACCGGGCCTTGGTGCTGCTGGATCTTCTCTCTGTACGAAAAGGACTCTCTTTGCTGAGTCCAGTTTGTTGAGTTTTGGAGGATTTTATTGTTGAGATCAATTTGAGAAATGTATTGTTTGTGACTGGGAGTGTTATCTACTTTGAAAGCAATTTTTGGAGAGAGCTTTGTACAACCACTTGTTTGGTTTTGTTGTTCTTTGGTTCCCCTCTGTTCCTATCTCTTGGCATGTATGAAAATAATGAAGTATATGAAGTAAACATTAAGGTGTGTTATGTAAGATGTTGGCCAAGCCTCATTTTCATCTTCCTTGTTGTCCTCTTCAGCGTGGACAGCGTGCCCTGCCCCCCATGTCAAGGTGAGTCTAGCCTCCTTATGCTGTTGTGATAATGTTTCAATCATTTATCCCAGCAGAACTGCAGTCTGATACATCTCTCTCTCTCACACACAATCTCTTTCCCTTTTTTATGTATGGCATTTAAACAACTGCATGAAGTCAAGATACGGGTGGTGAGTTCTTTAGATGGACGTTGTAGTAGATCATTTACCTATAGAATTTAGGTTGGAGCTGCTGGCTAGGATATAGTTTACTTAACCTGTTTTGTCTCCTATGTAGACGAGATGCCGGTCCCTAAAAGCAAGAGGAAGAAGTCGAAGAGTCAGGTGGATGGTGTTGAAAGCCCAGAGGGTGGGTGGAAAAGGAATAGTTCCAAGGAATAGTTCTCAGGAGCTCCTTCTGTTGGAACTGCTGGTCAACAGCTTTGTTCCAGAGTTTGGAATTTTGGAGGCACTTTGCCTTTAAGTTTCAATCTATCGATTAATTATAAGGCTTGCATTCCACTGTCAAATAGTAGTGTATATACTGTTAAAGTACTAGTAATGACTTGAACCACATAGTAAGTACAGCTCAAGTATATAATAAGAGAGTTGTGTTGTTTGTATGTGCAGCAGAACCAGGGATGGAGATGGCCCAGATGGGGGGTCTGAGCAGTCGCAGGTCATCTGAGGTCGTCCAGCCCCTGACCCCCGAGTCGCAGGAAGCTGCACCACAGAGAAGGAAGAGGAAGAAAAAGGCAGCGACTATAGGTAAACAACATGCCTTAGGGGAACCATAGACCTACTCTTCCTACATTTCAACTCAAACATGATATTGTCTGTGTGTTAGCTCTTCAAGCACTTCTGCATGGTTAAGAATATATTCCACTTATATTCAATACATTCAGTTCTTTTTTACCATAACCATTTATAGGCTATATGTCATAGTTGTTCTTACTGTAATCATGAAATGTATTAGGTTATTAGGAGCGTTGTTCGTTCGCTTGTTTGTGTCTCAGACCTGGAGGAAGACCAGGCTGACCTGGTGAACGGGGATGGACTGGTCCAGAACACAGCCGAGGCAGGGGAAGAAGTGACCAAAAAACCCAAGAGGAAGAAGTAAGAGACACTATAATATAGCCTATCTATGGTGTTGAAAGTAGAGTAAAATGTGTGTGGTAGGTTTTCACTTATATGGTTCTACTATGATAGATCCTTCGCTTTTATAATGAGCTCAGTTTCCCTCTCTTTCTTTCTTCCTTCATGGTCACTCCCTAGGAAGTCGAAAGTGTCAGAGACGCAGTACGTCAACGAGCTTGATGTAGAGGACGATGACATCATCACAGACGCTCAGCCACCCATCCCCCAGCATTCCCTGTTCTCTGCTCCCATGGGACAGAGCCAGCCAGTGGGGAAGGTGTTTGTAGAGAGGAGCAGTGAGTGTCCCCCTCCTTCTGTTATTTAATGTTAGCTCTACATGGTAGAGTTTAAGAGTATGGGTTGGTTTCCATAACACAGATTCATTAACCTAGTCCTGGACTATGAAGCAATTTCAGTGGAAAACCTCCATTGGAAGCGTTACTTGGTCGAGGACTAGTCTTGTTTCTGTGTATGAAAAAATTTGCCTTACATGAATTCTTTGGACCTCCTTTTGTGTCCTGTCTTCTATGTTGGATAATGATGTGTTGTTTAACTTTCAGAGAGGTTTCAAGCTGCCGATCGGTCAGACAGACCGAAGTCCAGCGATCAGGTGGACAACTTCATGGACATCCAGCAGATGTGGACCACCAAGGATGTGTCTGTTAGGGTACATGGTGGCTTCAGGTGAGTCACATGTGTGTGCGTGTGCATGTGTCTGTTTGAAAGACTGTGTGTTTGTGTGTGTGAATGCTCCCTCTATCTCACGTCTCTATATCTCTCTAATATACAGGGTGATTGGGCTGTTCTGCCACGGCTTCCTAGCAGGCTATGCAGTGTGGAACATCATAGTGATCTATGCCCTGGCAGGAAAACATCTCACTACTCTGCCTAACCTACTGCAGCAGTACCACAGCCTGGCCTACCCTGCACAGTCTCTCTTCTACCTGCTACTGGCTATAAGCACCGTGTCAGCCTTTGACAGGTAAGGAGGGGAGAGAGGGTGGGTGTGTGTGGCACACTGAGGTCAGGCCCAAAATAAATGTGGCCATTGTTGTGAAAATAGGGGAAGTCTGTGGCTAGAGCTAGGAGGTGTTTATTTGTGTGTGTGTGTGTACAAAGCACTGTCGTTCTGTTCCATCAATAGACACCCTCACAAACACACACACACACATCTCCTTGCTCTAGCCACAGGCTTACACATTTTATAACAAAGGCCAACTCCAGTGTGCCCCGTCTCTCCCCAGTGTGTGTGTGTCTTTGTGGAGAGACTCATTCTCTTTCCATTTCAGGGTGAATCTGGCCAAAGGCGCCATGGCTATGAGAGAGTTTGTCACCCTGGACCCAGTTGCTCTAGCCTCTTTCTGTGAGTTAAAACATCTTTATAGTATGTTACTCTATTCATTCAGGACAGACCGAGCTAACCTGTAAACACTTTGTTTCTCTGGCCTTGGCAAATGGTCATTTCACTGAAGTAACTTTCCCCTCTCCTCCTGCAGTGTACTTCTCAGCTCTGGTCCTCTCTCTCAGCCAACAGATGACCAGTGACCGCATCAACCTCTACCCCAGCGCTAACGGGACCTTATGGTGTGCTAACTAACTGTGTTCTTATTGTCTTGATATTAGCATGTAGTTCTAAGTTAGTTCTTGCATATTGATTATCCTACTCAGCAGTATCACTGTTGGAGTCGGAGAGAAGAGAACCCCCTTTTCTTCTGTTCCTGGACTCCAGCCAAACGAACCAAAAAGCATTGTGACCTTTACACCCCCTCCCCTCTCCAGGCCTCCTGGGTCAGAGCACCAGATCCTGAACCCGTGGATCATAGTGAACCTGGTGGTGGCTGTGCTGGTGGGAACGGCCTGGATCTTCATCTCCACTAGGCCTGAGATGGACTACACCGAAGGTGAGACTGAAGTTGTGTTTTTAATTAAACAAACCGCAACTTAACATTTCCACAGACATAGTTCCACAAAAATGGACATGACGTTGATAAAGACTTACTGCACAACAGTCACAATAAACAGACTAAATCAAAAAGATGAAGAAAAACAACACCTACTCAGACGTACATAAATTGCGACAGACATTGTTTACATGCTCAGTCCTATATGTTACCACGGTTTCTATACTTATTATCTATATATATATTGTTTAAGGTTTTGTATACAGCATACTGATATTGTATACACCATAGAAATATAATTACTAGAAGGGACAAAGCACCTCAGACGGACCACAGCAATTTGACTGGATTGTACACACACTCAGCAACCTTACCGAATGACACACGTTAAAGTCCCTTCAGAGATGTGTGTTTTCATTTTTCATGTGTATAAAAGTGATAATCAGCTTTGTTTTCAGTTGCCTTTAGAAATAACATGGGCTTCCAATCTCTCTCTCCATCTATCCCCAAACCAGGGTTCTAATGGCTATGGAGATCGAGTCCTTGAGACCAGAGGAGAAATCAGAAATGTCTACTTGAATAGTTTTTTTCCATTTTTGCTTGCACATCTTCTTTTGTACTGTATTTTATCAGCCAACACAAAATGTATACATTGTTTGTAGTAATAATCAGTTTATTTTTGTATGGCCCGAATGTGTGCTTGTTTTTTCTAATGTATTGATTACCATTGAAAATAATAACAATTGTGTCCCACTGAGATGCTTCTATATGTAATTTTGGGGACTTTAAACCAAAAATACCATTAGTAGTGTATTGACCTGAAACAGCATGGCTGTGTCTTGTTATATACCACACCATTTACAGTGCCTTCAGAAAGTATTCTTAAGTCAAAACTGTAACTCGGCCACTCAGGAACATTCATTGTCTTCTTGGTAAGCAACTCCAGTGTAGATTTGGCCTTGTGTTTTAGGTTATTTTCCTGCTGAAAGGTGAATTTGTCTCCCAGTGTCTGTTGGAAAGCAGACTGAACAAGGTTTTCCTGTAGGATTTTGCCTGTGCCCATTCCGATTATTTTTAAATCCTGAAAAACTCCCCAGTCTTTAATGATTACATGCATACCCATAACATGATACAGCCACCACTATGCTTGAAAATATGGAGAGTGGTACTCAGTAATGTGTTGTATTGGATTTGCCCCCAAACATAACACTTTGTATTCAAGACAAAAAAGTGAATTGCTTTGCCACATTTTTTGCAGTATTACTTTAGTGCCTTGTTGCAAACAGGATGCATGTTTTGGAATATTTGTATTCTGTACAGGCTTCCTTCCTTCACTCTGTCAATTAGGTTAGTATTGTGGATTAACTACAATGTTGTTGATCCATCCTCAGTTTTCTATCACAGCCGTTCAACTCTGTAACTTTTAAAGTCACCATTGGCCTCATGGTGAAATCCCTGAGAGGTTTCCTTCCTCTCTGGCAACTGAGTTAGGAAGGGCACCTGTATCTTTGTAGTGACTGGGTGAATTGATACACCATCCAGTGTAATAACTTAATGTGCAATGGGATATTCAATATGTGCATTTTATTTATACCCATCTACCAATAGGTGCCCTTCTTTGCCAGGCATTGGAAAACATCCCTGGATCATTGTGGTTGAATCTGTGTTTGAAATTCACTGCTCGACTGAGGGACCTTAAAGATAATTGTGTGTGGGGTACAGAGATGAGGTAGTCATTCAAAAAATCATGTTAAACACTATTATTGCACACAGAGTCCATACAACTTATTATGTGACTTCTTAGCAAATGTTCACTCCTGAACTTATTTAGTCTTGCCGTAACAAAGGAGTTGAATACTTATTGACTCAAGACATTTCAGCTTTTCATTTTATTTATTTATTAGGAAACATTTCGAAAAACATAATTCCACTTTGACATTATAGGCTATTGTGTGTAGGCCCAGGACCAAAAAAATCTAAATGTAATCAATTTAAAATGTAGACTAACACAACAAAATGCGGAAGAAGTCAAAGGGGTGTGAATACATTCTGAAGGCACTGTATACCACACAATTAACCCAGAGCATTACCATACCATTAAATCAAATTCAAGTCAAATTTGTTGCACTCGAACTAGGGCTGCCACAATAATCGTATAGTCGTGTAACCGACAAATATGGACAACACCCTTGAAATTGCAAAAAAGTATTGTCATTATCGTCTTAAAACATTAATTGTAGGACGGTGGGATTCAACTTTATTCACAAGTTGATATAGTTTACCCAGTAGCAGTTTTTCATTATTAAATGAGGAGGGTAAAGTTAGTAATCATTTTATGAACAGAACAGCATGGTGGAGAGGAGAAGCTTCCGTTCCAAGCGATCAAAACCATTCATTTTTTAGATATGTTGTATGTATGAGGTATGTCGTAGCCATTTCCAAAGATACATTATGATACATTACAAGCTCAAAACCTAACAAAAATTACAATTATGACAATAACCGCTACCCCAAATTCCATAATCGTCACAGCCCTAACTCGAACCCTAAGTTTAATGTCTTAGGCGCCTTCCCCTGTTGCAGTCTAAACAGCTGTGCCAGTGCGTGCCGTACTTAGCGGGTTGATGCATAGCGGTGCCATGAACACAGTTAAGAGAGCTAACGCTGTTAAATGAATAGAGCGCTCCACAAGGGACAAAGTAGGTGTTATGGAAATGGTTTTCCTTGGTCCCAACAATATCACAGCATAATTCACCATAAAGGGCAGCAGCTGCATGAAGAACATTAACAAATAAAAGGAAATGGTGTGACGGGCGCGACAGTTATCAGAGTTGAAGAGTTCCACGGCTCTGCGGGCCACCTGGTACATGCGTCCGTAGGAGATGGAGAAGGTCAAGATGCAGACGAGGAGCACAGTGATGAAAGTGACATGGTCGAACCACTTCATTGGTAGTCCTCTCATGGTTACGGTCGCACATAGCAGGTTTGGAATGGGTCTGTCGAGAGAGTAGAATAACCACTCTCACAGTGGCTACAGTCCCAGAAACCACCCAGATTAGTGGCCAGACGCAGACGCCTGGAAGTCATGATGACCAGGCAGCGGAGGCTGTGGCATATGAAGACGAAACGTTCCATAGCCATGAGGGCCAGAGTGAACAGAGAGCTCAGGACACCCATGGTACTGACTCTGAACTGGACCAAGTACCAGCCACCAAACACCAGGGTGTGCCTCGTTAGCAGGCAGCGCAGCACAGTGGATGACATAGCGATAGACACCAACAGGTCACTAACAATCAGGTTCTTCAGCAGAGTGTAGTGAGGCTGCCAGGAGAGGCTATCCAAGCTCTTCCGTTGTTAGAAATTGCGTAATTCAAATCTGCTATTGGAATAAGAATCAAGAGATCTTCAATCCAAGCTTAATTTATTATATGCAAAATGTATGTATGATAAGTATGAAGGTTCGTATATACGGGTCCACTGAAATACCACGCAGGGCACTCAGAGAACTAAACTATTGTTTACAGGTTCTTTCTCAAATACTCTGACAGAAAGCCTCCACCTCTTCTGTTGGCCAACCAGAGCAAAGGACTGAGTGTGGTCCAGACTCCACTCAGCCAATCCGTTGGCGCAGGGGTTGGTCCCAACTCCTCGGCACTCCATTTGTTGCACTGTTGCCAGGCATAAGTTGCTATCATAATAACCTGCGCGAGTCAGCACCCAAAAGACACCATTCCACTGTACTCCATGTACCTACGTTCAAGGACGGTTTCACAGACAACAAAGAAGAGTGTTCGTATCTGTGAGAAATACAAGTCTTATCTCATCCTAGCCCCTAACGTTCCCCACATGAATCACAGCCTGTTATGTGAAACAATTTATATCAGTACAGTTCAAACTAATGCATTCCTTCTAAGCTATTCATCACATACAGATCCAATTATGAGAAAAATAGAACCCAACAATCCCCCTTTTGACGCCCTCTAGGGTGTCACTCATTAAAATACAATACAAACAAAAAGAATCACACTTTTATTAATAGACAATTTGATAATAAAAGGCCTTCAGTCCTTCCATCTACACCCAACTTGCAAACGGTTGGCTACAAGTCACCCAGGCACTTCAAACCTTCACATAAGGAAAGACAAACATTCCCAATGGTTAACTTGATTAATAAAGCATAAAACACAGGATTAATAGAACACAAAACATAAGATTATTAAAACATAAAACACCAACAGGGAAGTAAATTTTGGCCCCCTTTAGACACCCTCTAGGGTGTCACTCCTCCAAGTTTGGTAGGTCATATCCTTCATTCCTTAGGTCGGAGTCCGGGATTGGGCCGTATCTCACCATCTGTTGGGAAACCACCTTCTCCATCTCCTTTTCTCACCAACCCTCAGACACAGGGAATAAGACAACATCCACAAAGAACAAGTATACCCATAGAAGCTATAACTTCACCCAGAATAGTTACAATAATAGTTTCCCATTTACCAAATATGTTATCAAACCAACCGTTTATGGAGCTATCAATACCAGATTTCTCAACCAGTTCGTTCGCCAGCGTGGTGATCCCTGAAGCGCTTTGGTCACGGACCCGTCCGGTGCTGTGTTGTTGGAGATGAAAGTACAGCACATATATCCAAACAGAACACAAACCCCGTCCCGCTCAGCCAAAAGCATATCTAAAGCTATTCTATTCTGCCATGTCATTAAGCTAGTTGCCGCTGTCTGCTCAGCTAATCCCTTTATTGCATCACGAGTGTGGTTTATAAATCTTTTGCTGGTTATATTAAATATAATTTATCCAATCTACATTTTTATTAATTGTTGACCACCAGAAAATACTTAATTCAAACCCAGCTGCGATCTGATTCCTAGCTTTGAATTGTTCTGGAACCCCTCGGGGTACTGCTATCCCATCAATATATATATCCTTTCATCAAAGGATTCCTGGAGGAGGTCCTACTTTCTATGTGACAACTCACCAGTCTCTGACACGTTTGATTGTTTGCGTATGTAGGTGAGTTCACAATCAGTTATCACCACACAACCATCAGATGTCAGCACGGGCCTGGTTTTGGATCCTAAAATCCTCTGGCTGCAACAAAGAGGAGAGATTAGTCATGGTCTCTTTTAGTTGTGATATGCTCTGTGTGGGAGCAGGAGCTAAGAGGCCCTACCCTGTATCCTGTCTTACTAGTCCTAGAAAAACAATAAGAATCCCCTGTGACTTCAAACTGAGGCAACCCAGGTCGGGATGACTTTGTTATCGGGGGATACAGATAGTGCAAGTTACCATAAGACTCTTTCACCACATTCCCAGGTGGCTTGCATGGAGGATAAACCTGACAGAGAGTCAAAGCCTGTCAAGGGGAACGGAGTAGTTGTTAACCTTGGTTTGGCTGTCCTACAGGCATAACAGTCCTCTTTAGACCGTATACTGAATCCATTCCAACCACAGGTTAAAATCTATTTACTCCGTCTCCATCTGTACTACTTCCTTCAGGTCTATAGTTTGCACTGTCTCACTACCTCCCTCAGAGAGGTTTACTCTATAGGGTGCCCCAGTTGAAGAAGATATCTCACTTGTCAGGTCTGTAATCTGTTTTAGCATAATTCAGACTTTCAGACAGTACCTACCCTTATATGGGTCGCACTGCCATTTCTGATAATTCCTACTTTCGCAATACTACACCTGTCCCTAAACTGTGTATGGAGATTGGTGATGTCCTTCCCTAAGGTCCCTAGTATTTCCCCTTTCCCTACGTCTAGCTGTCTCCTATGCCTTTTCAACTTGTGTTAGGTTAACTACCACTTCTGGCTGAAACAGGAGGGTCCGTGTGTGTTAGGAATATGGCCCCCACAATCAGACAGCTACCTACCGTCGGGAGACCTGTGAATCCCCACCCTCGCCCTGAGAACATGTCAGACGCCAGAGGCCAACCCATTGCTTCACCTTCTATCGAACTCACACAGGGATGATCAGACAGGGTAAGGGAATCTTCGTTAAGGAGCCAACCCCGAGCCCTAGTGGTGATCGGTTCTTTCTCCTAACTCTGTGTTTGTTCGTCAGGTGTAGCTGGGTTTACCTTTTGCAGTGAGTGACATGCACCCAGATGGATCTCTCAGCTATTCTGCTGGCAAAGGCAGTACTTGGTAGGGCCCCTTCCCGCCAGGCCTGCTTCAGTCTCCTGGTTAGATAGAGTGGGTCACCTTCTCCTTTAGTTCACCTGTGGGGCACAAAACCTCTGACATACAGGTGTGGTTAATAAACTATCATACATGTTGTTGTTTTTTTTTTTTTAAGTATTTTGTCCTCTCCTTCGTATATATTTAATATTTAATCCAACCATCCCCCCTTTTTGACACATGATTTGGCCATGTGTCAATATTACCACCTACCTAAACAATCACTTTGGTAATATTGGTAATTCATTATCCAATTGCCATTCCTCCACTCTCTCTTCTGTTATTTTATGGTTCAAATTAAATATATTATTACCAAATTATAATCTTCTTCACAATTTTCACAGTACTATAAATTACCCTCAACTTAGTAAAATAAACTATCTTAAAGTCCTCCTCTCATGCCTTTAGAATTTACTAGTGTGGATGATTAATTAACACCAGAAGGTTAAAACAGAGTTCAGAGGCAATTGAAATCATTTAACAAACTGTTTAATCCCATAGTATACTAAACATTACCATTATTCTAAATATTTCATAAATGTTAGTTATCCCAAGTGTTCATTAAGTCCTCATGACATTCATTCTCATAAGAAATCATATATACCCCAAACTCAGCCAAAAGCTAAAAACTCCATAAAATTCACTGTGTGCTCCTCTAAGACCTATCACCCTTGACCTGCTGAAACCCCCCCAAAATTTAAACAACAAGGCTTTATAAACATCATACTAGGTGTGTTGTTTTTTGTTTGAAAAACCCAATTTGAAAAACAACAACCACAAATAGCCAGGCCTTAATTTGGTAGCTCACTTTTATGACCTAAATACTGCCTAACTTCACTACTGCTCCCCTAGCCCTTAGCAACATTCCAACGAGATGAGTTTTTAGCCAATACAATCACGGTTACATCAAATGTTCCCTCATTTAATGGTATGTTCTTCCTAATATAACTTCCCTAAATGAGATTAAATCCCCTGCCTTCGTCTACTATCCTTATATCATTACTGGATCAATGATAATAACTGTAATAACTATCAATAATAATTGTAATAACTATTTCACATTAAATTGTGTCTTTTTTCTGATAATGTTATAATTGTAGCCTATTCCATCACTTTAGTTTAAAATATAAGTTTATGTAACAAATCCATAACCCACCACAGGCTGGCGCTATTCAATTTATTTAACTGTTCTCTCTGATTATGACCTAATTAATAAAACAAATACTTGCTATCGTTGATTAGCATACATTTAATGATGTTCCTACCATCTGAACTGTACTGTCTCTCACCCTCCCCTTGCTCCTTCGGGGAGAGCGCATGGTAACCTTATAACATATTTTCATAGACTTTTCTAGAATACTTATATTTAAGCTATCTAATTCAACCTTTCACATTTCTCAATCCACATAGTAATCTAGGTATATAGCCCCACTGCGAAAGCTTTGTCTACTGTCCCTACCTGTGTTCGAACCAGGGACATCGCCAGTCACTCCACACCATCTGCGATGCTCTCAAAGTAACTACTCCCAGTTCATAGAGCAAGTGACGTCACCAAATGAAAATCACAGTAGCTTTCACCTCAGCAAAAACTCTCTCTCCCTTTGATTCCCTATTGAATAAGTTAGTTTTTCTATTTAACCCCAAAACACGCTACAAATAGTCCATTCAACATTACCAAACTAAATACTCAGTAGCATCCGGTCACCACCCACACCAGCCGTTGACTTCGCCTCATGCCACCGAAATGCCAAATAAACCATAATAGTTCAATGGAGCCCCCTATTGGCTCTCCCCTACCTATACATTACTTCCCTAACCACATTAGTTATGGTCCGATTAGCAATTAAACCATATCACATGATCAAACAACGCCACAACCTTAAACTCATATGGGGCGGCAGGCAGCTTAGTGATCAATAGCGCCGCGCCAACAACCGAGAGGTCGCCGGTTCCAATCCCCGAGCCGACCAGGCGAAAAATCTGCCGATGTGCCCTCGAGCAAGGCACTCAACCCCAATCGCTCCTGCAAGTCGCTCTGGACAAGAGCGTCTGCCAAATCACCAAAAATGCAAATGTAAATATTCTCTACTTTCTCACCCATCTCATCCCTCGTCAGAAACCCACATGCACCTCTCAAATAATCACCCCGTGGTGTTCCCAGCCAACTCCAGTCTTTCCTGGCTCCAAAAGCCACACTTTCTCTCTCTCCAGCCCCTCCCCTCGCAACTCTCTCTCTCTCTGGGAGCAGGCTCTTTTGAGGAGCTGTGTTAGTGTTTCCAACATTCTGCCGTTATTTAAAGTACTTTAATCTAGTTATTTAAATCAAATTATTCCCACCTAATTAGTTAAAGTTGGTGCATATTTATATTTCAACGATAAACCGAATTATTTCAGTCTAATTGTTTAACCAGTATTTTGCAGGGTCAAACATCAAACGCCACAGTTCAATCATATCAGCTCAAACGTTTCAGTTCAGTCACACTAGTCATTCATCACTTTAGCTTTATGTTCCCAATTGTTATTAACGGGTTATATGGTTTAAGCAACCACAAACCCAACAGTTATTCCCAAATTATACAGTTTGGACAGCCACAGATGTTTTAATTCCCAATTAGTTTTCTATCAAGGTATACAGGTTTGTCATTCACACTCTCATGCATACGACAACACTCGCACTGTCTAACTTTTTAAAGTACCTCCTATGAGCCTCTCAGTCATAGCTCGCACTGTCTAAACTATTTTAAAGAACCTCCTATGAGCCTTCAGTCATAGCGTCGCACTATCTAATCTATTTTAAAGTACCTCCTATGAGCCTCAGTCATAGCGTCGCACTATCTAATCTATTTTAAAGTACCTCCTATGAGCCTCAGTCATAGCGTCGCACTATCTAATCTATTTTAAAGTACCTCCTATGAGCCTTAGTCATAGCGTCACACTGTCTAATCTACTTTAAAGTGCCTCCTATGAGCCTTAGTCATAGCTCGCACTCCCATGGGTTTAACCATCACAATCATCAAACATTTGCATAGTATATTATGAAATCGAAATAGTATACTGTAATTGTTATTTATAGTACAATAGGGTTCACTTACATCAAACAGGTGTTTCACAAAATTAATTTGGATAAAGCCAATGTGCAAAACTTTAGTTATATTACAATAGGTGTTTTGCTTACCTTTTAAGAAGTCCGGGCAATTTGTGAAACACACGGTTCAAGACAGCGATTGTCCAATAGGCTGGATGAATTCCAGCGAAGTGAAGTTCCGCTACCAGATCACAGTCGGAGGTCACCAATTGTTAGAAATTGCGTAATTCAAATCTGGTATTGGAATAAGAATCAAGAGATCTTCAATCCAAGCTTAATTTATTATATGCAAAATGTATGTATGATAAGTATGAAGGTTCGTATATACGGGTCCACTGAAATACCACGCAGGGCACTCAGAGAACTAAACTATTGTTTACAGGTTCTTTCTCAAATACTCTGACAGAAAGCCTCCACCTCTTCTGTTAGCCAACCAGAGCAAAGGACTGAGTGTGGTCCAGACTCCTCTCAGCCAATCCGTTGGCGCAGGGGTTGGTCCCAACTCCTCGGCACTCCATTTGTTGCACTGTTGCCAGGCATAAGTTGCTATCATAATAACCTGCGGAGTCAGCACCCAAAAGACACCATTCCACTGTACTCCATGTACCTACGTTCAAGGACGGTTTCACAGACAACAAAGAGAGAGTGTTCGTATCTGTGAGAAATACAAGTCTTATCTCATCCTAGCCCCTAACGTTCCCCACATGAATCACAGCCTGTTATGTGAAACAATTTATATCAGTACAGTTCAAACTAATGCATTCCTTCTAAGCTATTCATCACATACAGATCCAATTATGAGAAAAATAGAACCCAACACAGTCCTAATAGCAGGTAGCTGTTCAACTTTACAGAGGAGAAGAGCTGTGAACAACAAGACCAAGAGGACCGGTGATGTCTCAGTCTGTATGATCTGCCAGAAGAGACACATCGTGGTGAGATGGAGTTGCCTTGTTGAAATTGATGTGCTCTGGTTGAGAGGAGAAAGGAACTGTAAGTCGCTCTGGATAAGAGCGTCTGCTAAATCAGTGTTTAACAACCCTGGTCCTCCAGTAACCCCAACAGTACACATTTTTTGTTGTAGCCCTGGACAAACACACCTCATTCAGCTCATTGAGGGCTTGATGATTAGTTGACTAATTGAATCAGGTGTGCTTGTCCATGGCTACAATGAAAAATTGTACTGTTGGGGGTACTCAAGACCAGGGTTGGGAAACACTGTGCTAAATGAATTTTTTAAAATGTAAATCTCCTTCAAATGTTGATATTTGTTTGCGTTGACAACCAAATACAATTCAATATCACTTTTGCAATACGGTAAATAGCCTATTAAATTGTCGACAAGTTAACAAATGATATGTTGGATTCAAGTATCCATCTCAACAAAAAATGAAAGTTAAAGAATAGGATTAAGCCAGTGGCTCAGATGGAACTATCCAAGTAGTAGATACATCTCCTTTAAATGTTAATATTTGGTTGCATTTTCAACCAAACACAATTCAATATGACTTTCGTAAGACAGTAAATAGCTTAATGTTAAGGCTATCTTACAAACTAATGTAACAGTATTTATTCAACCTTAAAGTGAGTAACACATCGATGGCCACATTGAGGTTACTGTAACAACAAATGTATTTTTATGTAATCATAGAAAGCGTGCATGTTCAGTGTCACAGGTCTGTGGAAATCTTCACAATTGCTATAATAATCAGTACAGAATATCAAACGGCATTGATCACTTGCACCATGTACATTCATGTAATCTTAACTGCAATGCAGGACATTTTTTGGCTGTGGTATTAGATGAAGCACAGTGATAACACATTAAGGGCTTTATTCAATCAGATGCGCTTTAGCCGACATCCGTATAGCGGTTGTTTTAGCAGTGTCAGAGGTGGAACTGCATTAGAGCTGTCACATCCACAAGCGGCTCCTGGCATTATACCTAAAGCGGACATTGCCATTGGCTGCACAGAGTCGCATTAAGAGAAATCCCATGCAACCTTGTTCACAAGTTCGAACACTTGAATGGGAGGAAGCAATGGTGCATTTCAAAAGAATTCGAACAACACAATTGTTGGGCAATGACAAAAGTGGAGGTGGATCATAAGCAGTGCCAAATCAAAAACTTGTAGTGTATTTGAAGGTTTAAAAAGGCTTCTGAAGTTAAATTTCCATTTCCAATTTCAGACATGATTTTCCCTTATGAAAAATGTATCTATACAAAAATGTCCATTAATTATAATCAACATAATAATTCACATTTCCTGTTGCTGCAGGATTATTTTCCCACTGTAGCAAATTGGCACAAAACCCCACACAAAAAAACATTGATTTCAAAGTTTAAAAAACCATACAACTCTATCCACAAGGACTACTTTCAACAATTTCAACTGATAATGATATAAAAACACACTTATTGGAAGAAATGTGCAGATGCAATGTTTGGTAACATAATATAATTGCCCCTTCACTAAACCCAGCCCCAGAATTTTGGGACCCAGCCCCAGAATTTTGGGGAACCATTAGCATCGCTCCAATGGATATCAACTGTCATCTAGTCATTGAGTCCGACACCACCTCGTGTTTGAAACACATCAAAGCCATTGAGGGCTTTACAAAAATTGAGAGTTTTCATCCAAAAACGAATTGTTTAAATGGCTAAATAATTGAACAGTGCAACAGGGGTACTTGCTACTTTGATTCCAGAAATGCAGAGCCTGTTGGAGTATTTTTTAAATCCGAAATTATACTTTTGTTACATTTTTGCTAGCTAGCTCAGCTGACCAACCACATTGCTAAGACCAACTAGCCAGTTAATATACTCTACATTACCAAAAGTATGTGGACACCTGCTCGTCGACCATCTCATTCCAAAATCATGGGCATTAATATGGAGTTGGTACCCCTTTGCTGCTATAACTGCCTCCACTCTTCTGGGAAGGCTTTCCACTAGATGTTGGAACAATGCTGCAGGAACTTGCTTCCATTCAGAAATGAGCATTCGTGAGGTCGGGCACTGATGTTGGCCTGGCTTGCAGTCGGGTTCCAATTCATCCCAAATGTGTTCGATGGGGTTGAGGTCAGGGCTCTGTGCAGGCCAGTCAAGTTCTTCCATACCGATCTCAACAAACCATTTCTGTATGGACCTCCCTTTGTGCATGGAGGCATTGTCATGCTGAAACAGGAAAGGGACTTCCCCAAACTGTTTCCACAAAGCTGGAAGCACAGAATCGTCTAGAATGTCATTGTATGCTGTAGGGTTAATATTTCCTTTCCCTTCACTGGAACAAAGGGGCCTAGCCCGAACCATGAAAAACAGCCCCTCCACCAAACTTTACAGTTTGCACTATGCATTGGGGCAGATGGCGTTCTCCTGGCATCTGTCAAACCCAGATTCGTCTGTCGGACTACCAGATGGTGAAACGTGATTCATCACTGCTCCAGAGTCCAATGGAGGCGAGCTTTACACCACTCCAGCCGAAGCTTGGCATTGTGCGACCGGGAGACCCATGGGGCGGCGCACAATTGGCCCAGCGTCGTCCAGGGTAGGGGAGGGAATGGCCGGCAGGGATGTAGCTCAGTTGGTAGAGCATGGTGTTTGCAACGCCAGGGTTGTGGGTTCGATTCCCACAGGGGGCCAGTATGAAAAATATAAAATAATGTATGCACTAACTGTAAGTCGCTCTGGATAAGAGTGTCTGCTAAATGACTAAAATGTAAATGTTAATTATTGATAAGTTGCGTCAATGCAAATCTGGTATTGGAACAAAACGAGGTCAATACACGTCTTCTAAAATAGACTAGTATTTTAATTAATGCAAAACGCTTCAATGGTAAATATGATGTTCGTATATACGGGTCCACTGAAATACCACGCAGGGCACTCAGAGAACTGGTCCATTGTTATAAATTATTCTTTAAATACTCTGACAGAGATAGTTCCCGCTCCCTGCTGGCCTATCAGAGTAGAGAATGAGCTTGGTTTAGACTTACTCAGCCTATCCTTGGCGCACAGGCTGGTCCCAGCCCCTATGCGCTTCACTGTTGCCAGGTGTTGGTTGTTTTGCAACTTGTCCAGAGAGTCAGCACTTTTGCAGTACACATGTCCTTGAGCGGTCTAACAAAGAGGCAGTGTGTGTATGTGAGACACAAGTCTGTCTCGGCCTACCCCCTAATAGTTCCTCACATTAATCACAGCTTGTTATGTTGACCAATCTATATCAGTACAGTACAAACCTATTATGTTTAATCATTAATGCTTTCTTATTAAGCTAACAGCACATCTAAAATATAAGAGAATCATTTCCCACATTAGCTTCTTGATATGCCACTCCTGTCAGATTATACATTTACATTTTAGTCATTTAGCAGACGCTCTTATCCAGAGCGATTTACAGGAGCAATTAGGGTTAAGTGCCTCGCTCAAGGGCACATCGACAGATTTTTCACCTAGTCGGCTCGGGGATTAGAACCTGCGACCTTTCGGTTACTGGCACAACGCTCTTAACCACTAAGCTACCTGCCGCCCCTTGGCAAAAGAGAAATGCTCATTAACAGGGATGTAAACAAATGTACGCACAACATTTGAGAGAAATAAGCTTTTGCGCATATAGAACATTTCTGGGATCTTTTATTTCAGCTCATGAAACATGGTACTAACACTTTACATGTTGTGTTTATATTTTTGTTCAGTGTATGTTAGCTAGCTAAGTTAGCCATGTTATGAAAACAACGCATCTACTGTTGACATCACGATACGATTTGAAAACACTAGTTAGCAAAATGGTTTGTAACTTTGGTTACATGCTGACAGTGCTTTCATGCTGACAGTGCATTCAGCCATCCAGTGGCTAGCCACACTCCAACCTTAATTTTACCAGGTTCCAGTTAAGCAATTGTAATGCCAGTCCACCACAACATACCCGAGTCTCCTGATTAGCAAGGGATTGTCTGTGTTGTTTAATTTAATTGTATATAAAAAAACACAGTTTGCGATCATTGTGAGGGAATTTCGCCAGTGGTTAGAAGGGGGAAATGGGTTTCCCCCAAAATGTGTCCGAGGTTGCAACAAGTAACCAAGGGGGCGGGGCTTAGTGAAGGGTCTATTACGGTAAAATCTCCCTCTGTTTTTTTTATGCGACCACGTTATAAAAACACTTAAATATCTGCTCCGAATTCAGATTGAAAGATGTCTGCAGAAGAATGGGGTGTTAGCTACAGTATGACATGACACTTTGAGTTTGAAAACATCTCTTTTGATTATTGAACTACAGTAAATGAAGTGGATTTTAACCCAGTAAAATAATTATAGCAATGGAATGACATCATTGCCAGTTTGCTACAGCAGGAAAATAATCCTGCAGCAACAGGTAATTTGAATTATTAGGTGGATTATAACTAATGGAAATGTTTGAAGGGTTTGATACATTTCATGTCTGATATTTAAAAGTGGATTACAAACTTCAGAAGCCTTTTTAAACCTCAAATACACTACAAGTGTTCTGCAACAGGGTGATCATATTAAGATACTAAATCTGTATATGCTCTCCTGTCTTTATCATTATTTGCACTACTTATGATTCACCTCCAGTTTTGTCATTGCCCAAAATATGTGTGCTGTTCGATTATTCTTTTTGTATGCACCATTGCTTCCTCCCTCTAATCACTGAGTTATCTGGATAGGTAATAATCAGCTTTCCACTGAATTGATTTAGCCAATTGTGCCGTGCCAGATCAATGGTTGCTTCAGTAGCTAGTAACCTTTTGTAGATAGATATTTTTTCTGGTTCTGTGCGTTCTGATTTATCCATGCGCTCAGAGATGCATTGCTCTGGCCTCACTAACTGTGCAGGCTTTGCAGTAGAACACGGAGTGATGATGATGCTGCCGTAGACGTGGTAGTTATAACGTATGTGTAGTCTTTCTTTAGCTAGTTATCTTAACGTTTTTTTTTAACACCAACAAATATGCTGGACTTTGCGATATTTGCAGTGACTTTTGTCATCATTCTGGTCGGCGCAGTTCTCTATTTGTATCCAGTAAGTCAATGCCTATGCTTATTTTAGCAACATTGTATATACACCGACGTCATTAAGGCTACTTATAAGCTGCTAACTTTGTGCACAGTTTTAAAGTGACATGACAGTTAAAAAGTCCCTGGACATTTTATGCATCTACCTTTAGCACTCAAATGTTTCAGCAGTTTGGGTGAATTATAGAACATATGGCAAAGGTGTGGACTGTGGAGTGGACAAATATACTTTTTTTAAAAGCTCACGTTTTTAGAGGTTACTGCCATGGACTTAGAATATGTAAAACCCACAGCATTTCTTGTCATGTTTAATTTATGATATGTCTCTCTTGAAACTGAAAGTAACATGCTTGATTCATTTTTTATCAAGTCATCAAGAAGTGCTTCTGGTATCCCAGGTCTCAACCCTACAGAAGAGAAGTGAGTAGCCTATGACCAGATATGTTTTATGACTTTCTGAGTGCTGTCTCTCTTTAGCACTCAGCTAAGGTCACCACACTTGACCTGAGCCTGTATTTATAAAGCGTCTCTGTAGGAGTACTGATCCAGAATCAGATCCCCCTGTCTATTCATCTTCACATAAAAGGCTAAACTGATCCTAGATCAGCACTCTTACACTGAGAAGCTTTCTGAATACGAGCCCTGGCCTGACCTTGGTTAATATTGGTTTATTCGTCGCATTCTCTTAATCTAGGGATGGAAATCTACAAGACATAGTGAACCGAGGCAGTCTGCATGAGTTCCTGGCAAGTCTACATGGACAGTTTGGTCCTGTGGCATCCTTCTGGTTTGGAGGACGCCCTGTGGTCAGCTTGGGTTCAGTGGACCAGCTACGGCAGCACATCAACCCCAACAGGACTAGTGAGTACTTGGGAGGGAGGGAAACTATTGGGGCAAAGGGAAACAGGTGCTCTGTTCTTACTAACATACCACTTAAAATTCATGCTTAATTGATTGCACCATTGTAAGTGGAATGCAGGGATAGATAGACATTGTAACAGATTCAAGTGATTTCCGTTATACATTTACAGTGTTGTCTTGAAATTAAGAAACTGTAACATATTTTCCACTGTGACATCTTCTACCCTTACTTGTAGCGGACTCATTTGAGACAATGCTGAAGTCGTTGCTAGGGTACCAATCAGGAATGGGTGGAGGGGGCCACAGAGACAGTAATGAGGAATAAGTTGTATGAGAGTGCCATCAACAACACCCTGGAGAAACTTTCCCCTGCTGCTGAAGGTTTGCCTTTTGCACAATGGCTCATTTGGCTGCTTTTAAAAATATTTGGCTGTAGTATTCTGCAATACTTTCTTATGTTTTTGTGACTCCAAAAGCTTTTGTGCTCACTTCCCTGGGATGTTATAGTTCATTGACACACACACTCTCTCTCTCTCTCTCTCTCTCCCTCCCTCCTCCCCCCTCCCTCCCTTGTGTCCTGTTCTAGCTGGTGGAGGAGTTAGTGGGGAAGTGGCTGTCTTTCCCTAAGGACCAGCACACGCCCCTCTGTGCCCATCTGCTAGGATTGGCCATGAAGGCTGTCACTCAACTCGCTCTGGGTGACCGCTTCGGAATGATGCTGAAGTCATCGGCTCCCGAAAGAACCACGAGGCAGTGAGTGAGCAGTCACCGTTTCTGGTGAAAATATGCCCATTACGACCTGTGTTGTTTGCAGGTTTTCACTGATAATTCCCTTTGACTTGTCAGATCTGGTCGGAGATCGGAAAAGGCTATTTGGACGGTTCCATGGAGAAGAGCCCCAGCAGAAAGGAGCACTATGAGAGCGGTGAGTGAGAACTAGTTCACTGCTATGGATCATATGTGTTACCTGTACATCTCGGCATTAAGAAAACTTCCACTTCCACTGAATGTGTCTGAAATAAAAAGTCAGAGTATCTCCCTATGTGTATAAATTCTCTGTCCTCATGCTAAGTACATTATGCTTGTTTACAGCGCTGGCAGAAATGGAAACAGTGCTGATGTCTGTGGCTAAAGAGAGGAAAGGACAAAGGAGTCAGACAGCGTTTGTGGACACTCTTCTCCAGTCCAACCTCACAGAGAGACAGGTGATGCACAGATTATTTGATTATAAGGACAACAGACTCATTGAGGCAGAGCATAGAGTGTCCTGTTGCTGTTATTCAAGTGTAGAGGAAAATAAAACTTCCTTCCTACTTTTGTTTTAATGAATGATTGTTTTCATGGTTTCTCTTTTTGTAGGTGATGGAGGACAGCATGGTATTCACACTGGCAGGTTGTGTCATCACAGCTAATTGTGAGTACTAGTAATAAATAGATTATACGTAGTTGCCTATCTATGTCATAACTTGCGGCCTCATGGTGTATCCAATCGTCAATTTTTTTTCTGAGAGAATAAAATCATACATTTGGTTAGTATTTTGTCAGAAAATCTCTCTCTCACAAAGTGTTTATGTTTTTCGTTGTGGTTGTAATATTTTCCCAGTGTGCATCTGGGCAGTACACTTCCTGTCCACATCAGAGGAAGTTCAGGAGAAGCTGCATCAGGAGCTGGAAGATGTTCTGGGCTCTGAGCCTGTATCTCTGGATAAGATCCCACAGCTCAGGTGACCTCTGACTCTGTCTGACAGCCAAGTAACATCAACGATGTGATGCAGTGTAACAGAGGTGTTTCAGATCCACTCTTGCATGATGTGTACCTTATCTGAGACCTGAAGACTGGTGTGCTTCCTGAGCTAATGCCTAAGCTAACAGGGGCTAACAGCCTTGTGGCCCACAAGACACCCGGGTTCGAACCCTGGTCGGTCACAGCAGAAGGGGCAGGTATCCTCATGGTAGCATGTCTTCAAGGTATATTTATAGACATATATTTGATAGGCATGATAAAATGTATCTTCTATACTATAGGTACTTCCAGCAGGTTTTGAACGAGACTGTGCGGACAGCCAAACTGACGCCCATCGCAGCCCGGCTCCAGGAAAATGAAGGGAAAGTCGATCAGCACATTATTCCTAAAGAGGTATCTTATTCTCCTCTTCCGTACTTAGTCCCTTTATTATCTACATCTCACTGTCACAGTCAGCAAGTGCTTGTGGATTTAAAATTAACAACTGAATTTTGAAGTTTAAAGTGAATAATGAAAACACTTTATTCCTATGTTTTCTTTTCAGACACTGGTGATCTATGCCCTTGGGGTAGTCCTACAGGATGCAGACACCTGGAACCGTCCCTACAAGTGTGTTCATATGTATTTTCCTTGGAACCTTTTGCCACCTATAGAGGCCATTTTTGCCGGGGTTTTTTGGTACCAAGTTTGAATTCTTGCACTTTGTCCATTCAGGTTTGACCCAGACCGATTCACAGAAGATTCAGCCAGGAAAAGCTTCTCTCTGCTTGGATTCTCAGGGAACCAGGCCTGTCCTGAGCTGAGGTAACGGGGATGAGAAAGCATAGTGGCGTGCACTTGAGATTTAACCAAGGGGGCTAGGGCATTTTCTGGTTGTAATTACACAGGAGCAACTTATCAACATCAAAGGAAAGGAAATGGAGAGGGACTGTCACTACCAGGCAAATAATAATGATGTGGGCTTGTTACTAACTTTTTACACAACACCATTTCTCCACCTTTTAGGTTTGCGTACACAGTGGCCACTGTCCTCCTCAGCACTGTGGTGCGCCAACTGAAGCTGCATCAGGTGAAGGGACATGTGGTAGAGGCCAGATCTGAGCTGGTGTCCACGCCTAAAGATGACACATGGATCACTGTGAGCAGAAGAAGCTAACTAACAGTGGACATTTGTCTCAAACTCCATCTTTGGAAGAGGAACGGAGTTATTTGGGAAAGTACTTGTCAGTTAGCTCAGGTTCTAGACCGAGTGGAACTGTTAAAATAACTGTAAACATGATGGTGAGCTTTGTAGGGCTACTTGTCAGTCAGCTCTTGAAGATGGTTTTGAGTAGCTCAAGTCAGTAACAATGGCGACACGGTAATTTGAGCTACCACCTGAAGTAGCTTTTTGTCCCCCCTATTTCAATATGAGGATCATTACCTATCTTTTCAAGCTGCATGACCATTGATATTTTTGTCTTAAACCTTTGCCTTAAACCACACATGCCGCCCAAGTGAAGGCTATTTTATCTCTGCTCTTGGACTTCTGAACAACATTCCAGCTGAACTGCCTTCCAAAACACGTGGTCTCCACTCCCCCAGATACATGGCATTTAGACAGTTCATCCTTTAATAAAGTTTACACTACTTGTGTGTTAGGATAGGAATATAATATTTTGCACATTTGTTGCAGCCACCCGGTTGTGAGCGTATCCTGCATCTGTCAAGAGGTCTAGGCCATTATTGTCAACAAGTGCTCACTCTGTATCTGCAGGGTCTCTGATTCAATCCCCCAGCCCTGTTTCCCCTGTATCGCTTTGTTAGCATTGATTGTTTAAAATGTGTAATACTTTAACATTTAAATAATATCAGTAACATCTGGATTTATTAACAGCCTTTTTTCATGTGGTATTGTTTTCTTTCAAAACAGAATCTTGAGGTTTTCTCATAATTTACACCAGTCACAATGTAAATAGGCAAGGAATTGAAAGAGCAGAGTTCTAGGTATCACATCCACTTCCGTTTATTATTCAATTTGTCACGGATTGTCACACTCTCCGTCATAGTTGGGATGCCCAACGCCACCTCTGCATGAGCGGTGGAGAGGCTGGGATCTGGCTTGCATTGATTGATAAAGATGTGAAAATGGCGGAGTTACAAATGCTTTTGGAAGAGGGAGATTCCAGCTGGACGTAGTGCATTATTAGATAGTTTTACTAATTTGGAAAGAGTTGCCGAGTATTGCGAAAGCAACTATGTTCAGGTAATAATCATTTTATAACATTATCAATTATACATTCTACGAGTATCATCTTTGACGGTGGGCGAAGTGATGGCTGCGAGCTATGCCGAGGAGGTGCAGCGACTCAACTGCAAGGGTGCTCCTGTTAGCACTGAGCAAGCTAGGGTATATCTAGCTAGCTAACCTTAGTTGGCTACTTCATGTGGAACGTAGATAGCTAGCTATGTTTTTCCTAATATGAAAACATTGGTTGCCGTTCTCCAACCGTCATACATGTATCAAACGTTTATTTAGTTGCTAGTATTTTGACTAACTTGACTTCATTAGCTATTTACCTCCAACCAAATGATGCTTGCTAGTTAGTTAGCTGTGCTAACTAGTTGAGCTAGCACGAATTATCTGGGCACACCAGGCACAGCTGGTTTCATGATTGACAGTGTCGTGATGGGGTACACAACAAGGTATTCAGCTAAGGTAAATAAGTAATGAATTTAATTGAATATCAAATGATGGGACACGTGATCTGATACCAGAAGTAGATCGAAGAAGCTACAAGTAAACGTTATGACTATAGCAAACGGGCTAGGTAGCTAATTCCAACTAGCCACGGTTTCTAGTTAGCTGCACTGCTAGCAGCCATTGCTGTCAAATTCTCCAGTGGTAGGATTTTGAAATTCCGGACTTGTGTCAACATTTAGCTAGCTGTCAACATTGGTCGTGAAGAAAATATATCTATCCTGTGTGGCACTTTTAAGCGTTCTTCTCCTGCCAATACGTAACGTTACAGCCTTATGATGTGTGCCAAAATAAGTCACTGCAGATTGGAAAGGACATCCTGTATCATGAATGCAGAACTTCTTGTACTACTGACTGTAGAGTGGGAAAATGTGTGTTTTATAGACTGTACTGGTGGCTCTGACAGTGGCAGAACAAGCAAAATTGTTAACGTTAGTCATACCATGAAGTACATTTTTCCTAATGTAAAGTGATGTTCTGACACTGAGTGTGAAACGTTTGGCAATTTGTCATTCGTGCCACAGCCCTGGAACTAGAGGTCTTCACGGGTCCAAAAAGTTGGACCTGTTCCGAAATGGACCTGGGGCTTTCCCACCCTGACCCGATATGCATAAATTCATTAAAAAATATATAGAGACCCGTTCTGAACGGACCCGAGGACAACTAGACCCGTTCCATATAGACCCGGTCGATTCCAGGTCCAATCTGATCCAAGTGATGGAAGCAGCAGAAAATCATGTTTAATTAACTGGAGCTGATAAAAGCCAAGAAGAGGGGAGAGAGGTGCTGCTATAGCAGGCGGGGGAGGGCATACTGTGAGCGAGTGACATGGGGAGGGAGGGAGAGATGAGACAGCAACCATCCAAGCCGACTCGCGCTATAGTAGACTAATAGCTGCCATAGCAAGGTTATGTATCATCAAATATGATTATGTAGTACCTGTCTTGGACTGCATTAAACCGGGAGAAGCTAACTGAGGCTGCAGTGCATGCACTTTCTCATCCTACAGTTACAAATAACTCGATTCAGAATATTAAGTAGCAGCCTGCCTGCCTGTTGGCTCTTGGTCGTTGTAACCTATTCTTCTCCTTTTAACTTTTTATTCCATAATTTTCATTCCATCTTCCATTGATTCGATATCTCCTAACTTTTGCAACACACAGAGCAAGGCTCTATGACTGTAGCCTATTGCCACTTTGATGACTTACGATTGATTGGCCAACAACAAGCTATATGCATAAATTATACAATTTCTCTCTCTACTGCAGCAGTCGCTGCTCGGATCTGTACGGGTCCTTCCTAACAAGTCAGTTAAAATTACACATATCCGAGACCCGTGACAATCATATCAGATCCGACCCAGACCTGTGAAATTATAAAAAATTCTGATCCGGACCTTCGGGTATTCGGGCACAGGTGGATCTGTGAAGACCTCTACCTGAAACATCCATCCCTCTTGCCCTACAACATTTTCCGGACTGCTGTCAGTGTAGTCACCAACCACCACGACCACATTCATGGTCAAATCAAATTTTATTGGTCACGTACACATACATTCAGTGGCCAGTTTATTAGGTACTCGCTCTAGTACTTGGTCGGACCCCTTTGCCTCCAGAACAGCCGGAGTTCTTTGTGGGAATGTAAACGTTACTCAGTTGGTATCAAGGGATCTAACATTTGCCAGGAAAACATTCCCCACACCATTACACCACCGCCACCAGCCTGTACCATTGACACCAGGCAGGATGGCGCCATGGACTCATGCTGCTTATGCCAAATCCTGACTCTGCCATCAGCATGACGCAACAGGAACCAGGATTCGTCGGACCAGGCAATGTTGTTCCACTCCTCAATTGTCCAGTGTTGGTGATCGTGTGCCCACTGGAGCCGCTTCTTCTTGTTTTTAGCAGATAGGAGTGGAACCCGGTTTGGTCATATGCTGCAATAGCCCATCCGTGACAAGGACTGACGAGTTGTGCCTTCCGAGATGTCGTTCTGCACACCACTGTTGTACTGCGCCGTTATTTGCCTGTTTGTGGCCCGCCTGTTAGCTTGCACGATTGTTGCCTCTCGACCTCTCATCAACAAGCTGTTTTCGCCCACAGGACTGCCGCTGATTGGATGTTTTTTGTTTGTCAGACCTGTCTCTGTAAACCCTAGACACTGTCGTGCGTGAAAAGCCTAGGAGGCCGGCCGTTTCTGAGATACTGGACCTGACGCACCTGGCACTGATGATCATACCACGCTCAGTTGCTTAGGCCACTTGTTTTTCCCATTCTAAAGTTCAATCGAACAGTAACTGAATGCCTCGATGCCTGTCTGCCTGCATTATATAGCAAGCCACGGCCACGTGACTCACTGTCTGTGGAGCGAACCATTTTCATGAACGGCCACTGTGTATTTTGTGCAGATGTTATCGCAGGGCAGCGAAAATGCTTATGTTTCTAGCTCCAACAGTGCAGTATAGCTAACAACACAAAACAGTACACACAAATATCAGAATGAGCAATGTCAGTCCGGTGTATATGTATATAAATAATATGTGTAATGGTGTGTATGGACAGTATATGAATAGCAAAAGTGTGTACAGCAGTAGTTAAATAGGATGAGCCATGACTAGAATACAGTATTATACATATAAAGTGGGTAAAATGGTATGTAAACATTATTAAAGTGACCAGTGTTCAATCGTCCTGGCACTGATG
This sequence comes from Coregonus clupeaformis, assembly GCF_020615455.1. Lineage (NCBI taxonomy): Eukaryota > Metazoa > Chordata > Actinopteri > Salmoniformes > Salmonidae > Coregonus > Coregonus clupeaformis. Next base: position 289,621 of record NW_025533915.1, on the reverse strand, counting down.
CGCAATCACATTATTGGGTATAGTTAATAATTAACATGACTAAAGATGTCTTGACTTGTGATCTTTCTTCTGCTTCTGCCCAGCTGTGATCATGACTCTCATTCTCACACACACGGCTCAAGCACAGACTCACTATTTGATGTATTTATTTTTAAATATTTTTGGGAGCTTATGGCACCTGGTATTCCCAGGCGGTCTCCCGTCCCTGTACTAACCAGGCCCAACCCTGAACAGGCGTGTTCTGGGTGGTATGGCCACAAGCATATATTTAGTAAAAAATGTTCTCCCTCAATTAGGTCCCTTGGCTCATCTCTGCAACTCCTCAATGGACTCGGGAGAGGCGAAGGTCGAGTAATGCGTCCTCCGGCCGCCTACGTCTTATCACACTGCTCGCTTAACCCGGATGTCAGGCGCACCAATGTGTCGGAGGAAACACAGTTCGACTGACGACCTTGCAGGCGTCTGGCCCTGTCACAAGGGCTAGAGCATGATGAGCCAAGGAATGCCCCACCGGCTAAAAACTTCCCCTACCCCCGGACGGGCGCTTGGCGGTCACGGCCGAGTTGTGACACCTCGACTCAGCACTACGGTGCAGTGCTTTTGACCGCTGCGCCACCCAGGACTCAATATATTTAATTAGGCTAATCTGAGATTGTTCAATAAAAGTCTGCTGGTTCCCCAATAGGCCTAGCCTATATAGTTGGTCACAGAATGGATCACTGTTCTTTTGTTTTAGATTAGATTAGTCACGTGCACAGGGTCGCAGATGTAATTGCAGGGTACAGTGAAATTCTTAAGCTCCGAGCACCAACAGTGCAGGTAAAAAAAGAGAAGTGAATGAAATAATAATAATATACATATTTACAACTGTAGCAATGATAAATGTCCATAGGGGGGTGGGGGCAGCGTAAATGTCTGTTGTGGGGGGCTGACAGTATGCTCTCGATGGTGCTCCTGTAGAAAACTGTAAGGGCCCTCTGGGACTGGCCGAATTTCCTCCTCCTGAGGTTGAAGAGTCGCTGTCGTACCTTTTTCACCACGGTGTCTGTGTAGTTTGACCATTTCTGTGATGTTTTTGACCATCTCCATTGATGAGGACAGCCTGGTTCCTCCTGAAGTCCACAATCAGCTCCTTTGTTTTGCTGAAGGTTGTTTACATGGCACCACGCCGTCCGAGTGCCTACCTCCTCTCTAGGCTGTCTCGTCGTTGTTGGTAATCAGGCCTACTACTGTCGTGTAGTCAGCAAACTTGATGGAGTTGGAACTGTGTGAAGCCACACAGTTAGGGAGAGGTTAGATTGAAGTCCTCTGGTCTGCCTGATGTAGGCCTATTTGTCAGTTATTCTTTGCTAAAGTTTGAGTGATTTGTATAAGCAACGCCTATTTTCCTCCACCTGAGTTAATTGCAGGTTGGCTATAAATCAAAAATGATCTGATGAATGCTGTCAGTTGATCTTGAGACTACTATAAGTGTGAAAGGTTGTGTGCTCTTGTCATCCCAGTGCACTACAACTGCACCTTTCTTTGATTACTGACAGATAACCTGTCTGTCTTCATGCTTGAGAATGGATGTAATTCCTTAGTGGTGCTTTTGACTCCCGTAAGGCATGCAGGTGTATTTGTGGACTGTGGAATTGGCGACTGAGGCTGCCTAGTTTTCACTGTTGTTAAAGCGCATCTGAAGGCAATAAACAACTTCTCTGATAGAAAACGGCCTATGTGGCATCGATATTAGTCAGACACATTTATTCTAGTGTCAAAATTGACTACAAAGTGTAAATAGGATAATTTTGTTCATAAAGTCAGTCTCGTCCAAAACTGAGTTTTGTAAGTGAGTTCGTCATGATTTTCTTGAGGGTTGGGTTTTGATTTCAACAATGTTCACTTGCCCTCTAACACAGGATACACAGCTGTGGTGATTGCGCTCTATCCAATCCTACTGCAGACAGTGAGACAGACCTACCCGTCAGTGCACGGATCTGACTTTGTTTACATAAGACAACACGTCGCATATCTTTTTACTTGAAAATACTGCACCAAACACCTTAGCTAGATGTAAACTTGCGCGACTAAAACCTCAGCAAAAACTCAAGAAATATGTAATTAATTGAAGTTATCTTAGAATCATTTACTATTTTGAAGAAGTAATACTGGCTTTGTTCCTATGGTGTCTCATGGGGACAATCATCAGTAGCTGCCACATCGAACCACACCCCAAGACCGAAATCTATTATTTTCTTAATGAGCAGCAGAGAAACACATGCCAGAATCCGTGCGTTCAGTCGATATTTAACACTTCAAAATGAAGGGTGTGATGACTGATCTACCATCCATGGAATTGAGGGCAGATGGGGAGGGTAGAGGGTTGGCCTTTGAGAAAAGTAATGTCATACATGACATACTGACAACAAGGGAAGTCCTGGTCAGAAAAGGAAGGAAAGGTTCATCTCCAGGAAACTCTGTTTCCCTCTGAAAACAGATGGCCTTGACTTGCCTAGTCATCCTTCAGCCCCTGCAAGATCCTATTTATATGATGTCGATGCTTTCCTTTTGGCTTGTTTTGCTATAGCCTCTACTCGCTCTTCTCTGTTAACCGATGTCTATCTGTTTATCCTCTCTCTCTCTCCCTCTCCCTTATTTTTCTCTTCTCTCCCTTCTCAGTCACCAGATAAGCACAGAGCGTTGGAGGAGACCAAGAACTACACCACCCAGTCCCTGGCCAGCGTAGCCTACCTGATCAACACATTGGCCAACAATGTCCTGCAGATGCTTGACATTCAGGCCTCCCAGCTACGCCGCATGGAGTCCTCCATCAACCACATCTCACAGGTACGGCTGCCTGGAAGTGGAACACGCACTGTATACACACACATCCATTAGCCTAAGAATACCTGATTCGAAACGATAGGCCTAGTTCAAAAAGGTGTCTTGTTCAAGTCTCTCTTAAGAAATAGGCTAACTGTATTTCTTCCCCCCTTGTGCGGCCCCAGACAGTGGACATCCACAAAGAGAAAGTGGCCAGGCGGGAGATTGGCATCCTGACCACCAATAAGAACACCTCTCGCACACATAAGATCATTGCTCCGGCCAATCCAGAGAGGCCGGTGCGCTACATCCGCAAGCCAATCGACTACAGCCTGCTGGATGACATGGGCCACGGAGTCAAGGTAGGGAGCAGTGGAGTCCGGGCATTGACGGTTACCGACTGGATTCCTGATGATAGTAGTACATATTATTTTTGTACTGGAGTGAGTTTATCAACCTTTTGTAGCACTAAGATCACGGACAAACAATGATCTTAGTGCGACAAACATTTTGAGAAACTCCCCCTGTTTGATACAAAGACAGTAGTAGGCCCTTGGGATAAGCACAAGGGTGTGGTGGTAATGGTGTGAGTCACTTTGAATAGGACAGTGTGTGAATTGTTCGTTGCTTGCCTATAACATTGCTACATGTGTTTCTGTTCATGTGCATTTTCTACCTATTTTCTCACTTAGTCACTAATCCTCCTTTCTCTTTCTCTCTCTTTGCTTCACTTATTTGCCTTTAAAATGAACCTAGTGGTTGCTAAGGTTTAAGGTAAGGATTTCTAAAGAAATGTAAACCCTAAAAACAAAGTTAGTATGCGTGTATGACCAGAGTGTGTTGTCTGATCCCAGGTTATGTTGTGTTGCTCTGTTGACTAGTACTTCCCTGTTGTTGTTTTGTAACCTCTCTCACCGTGTCCTGTAGGCCAGTGCTCAGAACGTGAAGGCCGGAGCCGCAGGTCTCCTCGCACCAACCCACCTACACAGAAGCCACCCAGCCCACCCATGTCAGGAAGGGAACCATTGGGTATGTAAACGTGGCAGGTACCACAGCCCTGTCCATGCTGCTCATGTCCTCGAGAAAAACATGCTTTAAGTCTCGGCAACCACGTTCAGACATCTTTATACATGTTCATCAATGGGCAAGATGTGATCATACAGGCACCAGGTGTCCCTTTGTACTACAGACTCCTTTAGTGTCCCTGTGCTCCTCCTAAGCCCCCTATGGTGGGCTATGGACCAGGCTTCCCACTCACCACCCTTACAACTCCCAGCAGCGACCTTTAGTGACATTTATTTAAGGTCCGAAGCAGACCTCTTTGAAAAGGTCGAAGCTAGCCTCTGGCAAATTATATGCTGTTTGATGATGTATGTGTGTGTGGACATTCCAGTGAATGGGTATCTTAAAATCTGTATATTGATATTATGGGCTACTGTTATTGCTGCTCTGTCCTGTTGTGTCCCTGTCCAGTTTGTCCCCCCTCTACAGACCTGTCCATAACAGTAATGTATGAAATGGTTTATAACATTGTGTTTTATGTCTCTCCTAAAGTGTGTGTGTGTGACCTTCAAACATGTCCTCCTGAAATGAGACGCATGTCGGTCGTTAATGACACACTGCCCTAGTCCAGTCTCTGGTGTAGAGGAGGCATCTGTCTGTGGTGTTTTGGTTGCTTTTGTCCCCCCCATATGTGTGATGTCTGTGACTCCTCCCCCTCAACTCGAATTCAGGCTGTTCATGCTCTCACATTTACATGTACATTTTAGTCATTTAGCAGACGCTCTTATCCAGAGCGACTTCCATGGCAACAGCTCTCAAAGTTCCATCCTGTAAACAAGAACAGGGGGAGAATATATAATAATATATATAATATAATATAATAATATAATATAGAATAGAGAGAATATACTTGGCAGCTCATCCATACTTTGAGGCTTTTTTATTCCACTGAAGCACATCAATAGACATCATTGTCCTCCTGGTTGATGTCGGGCTGTGTAAGAACTGAAGCAGCAGCTGTGGACACGACTGATGCATTGAAAGCCTTTTCCCACCTACACCCCATTTTGAGTTTGCACTGGTTCTCTTTTATTTCATTTTTGTCCTCCTTTTTCTTTCTCCCCCTCCCCTCTTCACTTGTGGATGTTAAACTCCTCTCATACCCCTCCCCGCAGGCGCCACTCCCCCTATAGGACGCTCGAGCCGGTGCGTCCTCCCGTTGTCCCTAACGACTACGTCTCGAGCCCGACGCGCCATGGCAACATGGCGCCCCACAGCAGAGCCCTGCACGCACTGCATCTGTTAATCAGAGGAACCGCACGTACAGGCCCCGCCCCGCCCCGCATGCTCTCAGCACACCGCTAGCTAAAAACAGGCCTAGAACACACTTCGAGCGGCCCTGGACTCACTGAACAGACACGCTTTGATTCAACTGCCTGTAGGGAAGATCTGCTGCAATAGCTTGTGGACACTGTAGCTACATGGCACTAAACTTCTTTTTTTCCCAAACCTACCCGCACTTTGAATAGGCACTACACCAAGCACAGAGAACAAACGTACAGCTCAGATAGACATTTATTCAAATATGTTTCTCTTTTCCAAGGAATGTATTTTTAGCACCTGCGTAACAGCAGAGGAAATTCAGATTAGATAGCGCCAGCAGCTCTGGGTGTCACTGAGGCTCCTACCAGGCAGTGAGAACAAGATCTTTAGGACTACATGGCAGAGTATCTGCCACTAGAGAATTGGAAGCTTGGGCTTTATAATACAACTGATCCCTTTTCTCTGTCAGAACCCTCTCACTTTCCTTCTGAGCTCATTATTACGTTTTGAAACTGACATTGAAACTAATAGTAGCAATGGTTGACCTTGGCTTAAATTAAACACTGTTCTTTCAGCTCAACCTCTCTATCTATGCGTTGGTCGTTCCATCCATCCATCCTTCCAGTTTCTCACACATTCCCTGTCTCCAGTCTCCTCGTCTTTATTCTCGCCTTGGTTTTCTTCAGATGCCTCCAGCTTTGTCGCGCCTCTCTGTCTTTGTCACGTCATGTCTCTAATCGACCACCGCTAAATGTCACGTTGTAATTTGTAATGTTTTGTTGTTCATTTCTTTATTGCTGTACATGTCATCTCAAAGCAGAGCTGTTCATTTAGATCCAGTCAGTGCTGGGTGGGTGGGGGCAGGATTTTGGTCCAGGAGAAACTCTGGTTTGGTAGGTTGTGCTTGATACCAATAGGGCTCTAAGGACTGAGTTTCCTGCACACAGATTAAACCTAGCGCTGGACAAAAATCACAGTACTTTTTAGTCCAGGACTAACTTAATCTGTGTCTGGGAAACTGGCCCTACAAAGTATGTAACCTCTAATCTAGACGTAAATGACTTAAGAACCAATGCCAGCGGGTGTGGTGTGGGTTATCATGGGTTATGTGATGGGCTGTGTGACGTCATTAGCAGTGGCAGCAGTGGAGGCAGCCACCCCAGCAGCAGCAGCCGCAGCAGCAGCAGAGAAACAGCGGCAGCGGCTCTGTGGGCTTGCCTATCGCCGTGCTAACGCCCGGCCCCGCCCCCACAGCATTCCCAGGTAAGGTCCGGCCCCATGCCCTGCCCACTGTGTCTAAGCTCCGCCTACTACCTCTCTAAAGAGCAATACTGTCTGACTGCTTTAAACTCTCCTCCTTCCTTCCCCCTTGATAGTGTCTGAGCACCTGTCTTTATCTCGTCTCCTGTCTTTCCTTCTCCTTTCCTTTCCTCTTTTCCGCTGCCTTCTACCCTTTCCCACCTGCTGATGGTGCAGGTACCGCCCCTGCCCTTCCCAACCCTGCTAAGCCACCTCCCACTACCACCACTACTCCCGTCCCCACCTGATGGTCTCCCTGGCCTTTCTCTATCTCCCAACCCCTCCCCCCACCCCCCTCCTGAGGGTCCACCCGTGCCCCCCTCCCCCCACCCCAGCTCCCCCACTGCCGTCACTAGCACCGGCCCTGCTGCTTTCAGCACCCCGCACAAGGTAGTGTGTCCCCCACCACCACCTCTGCATCCCGTCCATCTCTCCCATCCCAGGACCTGTATATGTCTGTGACCAGCAGGGTTGTTGTCACGTGGGCCGGTCGTTCTCCACTTGTGTTCTCCACTCCTGAGACCTTGTGTGTCTGCATCATCAGAGTTCCCTCCATCATCCTCCCTCTCACTGTCTGATCTGTCACTCTGTCTTTTCCTCTGGGTGTCTCTCTCTATCTTTCTCATTCCCTTCTTAGGGCAACTCTCTCCCATCGATCCCAGTCACCACCTGCATGCCATCCTCACACCTTGCTGCATGAGGTTAAATTGTCCTTGTGATCTTACAGTAAGTGATGTAACAGTTTATGGCTGAAAAGGGGTCTTTGACTTGAAATATGCCATGATGATAAGACGTCTGAATACCAAAAACAGCAAAGTGCTTAAATCGATCCCATGAATGAAGTGCATCATGTGACGGGGAAACAGAAGTGATTGATAAGTTTAGTGACATAGCTACACCGTACCAAAACTCTCTCTGGTTCCCCTTGCTGTCTGTACCCCAGGTGCCCCCAGTTCTTCAGCATGAACCGACCGGTGCAACCACAGAACCCTCCTGCGGTGGGGGGTCTCTGCCGTACCGCCCGGCCAGCTCAGTGACGGGCCAGCCCAACTCCAACATGCCTGGCCCCTGGCCCTGAACCAGCCCAATGGAGGACCCCACTTCAACCAGGTCCCAGGTAACAGCCTTGACCAGCAACATAATATCACTCCTACCAGAACGCAAATGGGCTTTTTGTGTTTAGAGATCTTTCTCATTTAGATTGTCTGCCTTTTAGAGCTTTCTCTTTCATATATTACTGTCTGGTTTGGATCCTTGAGCGTTTGGGTGCCAGGTCCATCCTGTAACTCATTTGTGGAAACAAAATTTATACAGTTTTGTGAGTTTCCAGAACCTCACTAGAGTATTGAATTCATACATGAAAACCCCATTTGATTTCAGACAGGCGACCTATGGGAAGGCACAAAGCGCCTAACTCTCGGCAGCTCGCTGTCTTTGTGAAAGGATTTCTGCTCTTGATTTAGCCCTTTTTAATGCCTAGTCTGCCTACTGATCTAACTGGCTTCATGTTCTAAATGCTAATTCCACCACGTCTCTCTCTGCCCCTTCCTCCTTTCTTTCCTGATTACAATCTGCTCCTCTTTTTCTTCTCTCTCTCTCTCTCTCTCTCCCCCTCTCTCTGCTTTTTTCCTGTGGTATGGTGTGTGTATAGCAGGTCCTCTTGTTGTTCCCCCCTCCCCCTCCATGCAGATCACTCCCCAGCTCCCTCTGATGGGCTTTGTGGCTCGGGTACAAGAGACCAGTAAGTGGCTTTTTAGCTCCTCTGCCTTGTTGCCTCGTCTTCGAGTGGCTCCTCGTGCATGTGTTTATTTTACTCATGTAACAGGTATTTTTATCGTCGATACTAGCTGAACTATCCATCAACTTCGATTTACCTGTCTGAAATAAACTTCTCGTCTGTGCACGTTGAAATTGTGTTCTCCTTTCCCCCAGAATTCTCTGTTTTGTCTTTATACACTTTCGGCATGGACGCCCAAACAACCACTCCAGCCCAACGCCACATGCATGGGAATGCCAGTGTCAGTCAACATGTAACTAACTAACCAGTGGAATGTAGACAAGGTGGTTCCTGACTGTGTTGTTTCCCCAGTCTCAGGCACGTGCCCCCCTCCCCCCGCCCCCCGTAGAAGAGGCTGTGTTTGAGGAACCCACCCCCGCCTCCGCCTCCAGAGGACTATGAGGATGATGAGGAGGAGGAGGAGGAAGAGTCGGCCGTGGTGGAGTCAGACAGTGACCCCTACGCAGAGGAGGACCCCGTGGGCCCCACGCATCTACATGGAGAAAGGTAGCGAGCGACTCTCTCTCTTCCACCCGGATCTAACCCATGCCCTGTCTACTTCTTCTGTTCTTCCCCTGTCTTTCTGTCTTGCGCTCTCTCATCTCCCTCCCTTGTGCTTTTCTCTCTCCCTCTCTCTACCTATCTCCCCTTTCTTCTCCGCTCCTCTAACATCCTCCTCTCTGATTGGTGGACAGTGGTGGCGATCTACGACTACGCGGCGGACAAGGAGGACGAAGCTGTCCTTCAACGAGTGGCGCCATCATCTACGTCATCAAGAAGAACGACGCGGCTGGTACGGGAACGATGAGCGGCACCACCGCCCTCTTCCCCGCGAACTACGTCGAGTCCATCATGCACTACGCCGACTGAAGAGGAGAGGTATAGGAAGGTCAAAGACTTTGTTAGACAGAGCATGATCACACTGTGGAAGTCGAAGAGCGTTCATGAAGAGTATACAACCATCCTCAACCGTTTACCAGATGAAGTACATTGTACAACGGCCACTTGTAGATATTCCCTGTTTTTGAATAATATGAGGAGACTGTATGGTGTTGGTTTTTTGTATGTACTATTAGGGCTTCATTTTGTCTTTATGATTATTATAAGGAAGGCCACAAGGATGATAGTGTTTTTTTTTCTTATTTCCTTATTTTGCCCATTTGCCCTTATTTTAAACAGTTTTATTTATTTGGATCTTGTATTATATAGGAAGGGTGGGATGGTATGGTAGGTAGCGTCTGCTGATTAAGGATAGAAATAGATCAACCTGATAAAGGTCTCTCTCTCAGCCCAAGAGAAGAGGCTAAATGAGAATACTTTTTCCAATAGTTTCTCCTGACACCCCCAGAGCCTTTCTAGACTCACACATTTTCTTTATTAAAACCAGAAGGAGCTCCTATTGGTTAGTGTGATGGGGAGATGGACTGTTGTCGCTTGAACTTTTTATACAATGTCACGTTTGGAGACATAACAAAGCTGACAGTCACTGGCAAGACAAGCACATACTGTATGTTTGCAGTTGACAAAATATAGACGATAAAAGCTAGATATTACAGTGGCAGGTAAGACTGGGGGTAAAAAGACACTATGAAACAGATGTAATTTAGCTCACCTGAACACACATTTTGAAACTCCTTCAGTTTGGATTCAGTGGTTAATTAATTGGTTCTGGCCCCAGGCTAGCTAGGGCAGCTTAGAACACTAGGGCTTGGAGCATGCTCAGTCACTACGTCACTTGCCTCACTTCACAGGCCAGTTCTAGTATCAGGATAGATAGAGCAGTGTTTCTGGGGATGTTGCCGACACTGATTTGGTCAGTTCTAGTTTCAATTGAAGTGTTCTAAGGAAAGACGTTGGCTTCCTGGCACAAAACAAGTTTGAGAAACACTGAGATAGATGGAGTTGTCTGTCCAAAGTAGAAAGAGGAGAGGAGGAAGGGAAACTCAAATTGCAAAATTACTGATAGGTTGAAGTCACTGCCTCACCCTCCTTGTAATCAAGACCAGAGGAGATTGACTTTGCCTGTCTTGGCAGAGCAGAGAAGGAATATCTGCAGCCTCTATTAGGCAGATAAACTGGCCACTCATTTGCAGTGTTAATTTGTATCAACTATTTCAGTATTTGACGCTTATTTTGTTCCTCTTCTAGTGGGTCTTCACCAAAGGGTGGCAGACTGCATGTTTTTGAAAAATGATTCATTTGTCTCCTTTTCTGCTATATTGATTATTCCTGTCTTAATATTTTAGGTATGGTGTGGTTATTGGTTTGGTTTTAAATATTCACCTATATTACCATCGTTGAACAGGTGGGGTTTCATGATGCATTTATAGGAGGTGATAAAGAAAGCTTGTGCCATATTGAAGTGTGTGTGCAGGTGTTTAAGGTATCACTTCCATTTGCAATAAAAATAGCCAGTGGGATGGGTTTGAAAATGTAGAGTCTTTGAGTTGTTTTGGGATTGAAAGCACATACATTTGTAGTACGATAGTGAATTGTTACTGAAATAAAATGATATAAATAAAAAATAAGCTGTATTCACTGCCTCGGGATGAGTGACTAATATTAAAATGAGCATAAAAACCAGCCATTGGTTGTAGAAATTAACCAACAAACCGTAACCGGCACCAAAACCTTTCAATGACCTAATGGTTTCATCATGCTGAAACTGATGCATTGAGTGTTTCTATAGTTATATAATGAGGTACAAGTATTCTATTTCTAATGTTTAGCGTGTCTGAGCGTTAAGTCAAATCCTTTATTTTTTATTAAAAGTGGGTCTGTTCTTGAGTCTTGCATGCCATTGTTCTCTTAATACTGTAGTGTGTCTGAAACCCAGTTGGCCCTTCAAAGGCAGCCCCAGAACTGGACCCTAGGGGCACGGTCAGCAGAGCACAACATTTTGGAATGTTCAGATATGTTATGTAGAATAAACATGCCTCTGACATGTAGCATAAGGACTCATGTCAGCTCTATTCAGGACATTTCTATCTGCAATGTTCCACAACGCTGTGCAATGCTAAATACAGCCCCAGGTACTACTAAACCAGCCTCATCCAAAGACTAAAGTGGAAGCTGGAATCGATGTCAACTTTGATCCCAATGTCTGAAGATCAATAAAGTTATGGGTTTTGGGATTCGACTACTCCAGGAGGAGCCATTCATTTAATGTGTAAATGGAGAATATATAATTAAGTGTGTAAGAACAAGTGTTCTATTCCCTCAGCCCACAACATCTCTGGATGTCAAGTAAAACAGTCCATAATGCCATTGTGTTGCACAGTAAAAAAGTTTAACTTTAGAAATAAATATGATATTTGTTAAATCATGAGAAGAAACCAATAAAACGATTAAGATTTATTGTGGTATTAATCTTCATTTTTACAGACTATATACACAAGTTAGTTACCACACTGCTCCGTTTTCAGACGGACCTGTGGTGTGAGATTCCCTCTTGTTTCATTGCACTGTACTGGTGACAGCAGATACAAAAATCATTCATTTTCTATGCTGAAGTATGCATATTCTCATTGAGTTTATATTTAATTAATCTAGTTATATACCTTAACACAGTTATTAACTGTGACTTTAGTGTCTGTTTAAACACTTTGTGTTTCTTTAACATTAATAAACCCCAGAGGAATAAAGATAGAAAACAATTCCCACAAAATATAGAAAAGCTGAACACAGATCTTATTCTTTGAAGAGAAGTTGCCCCCAAATGAAAATGGTACTTACTTTACACAAAGTGGAAAAATTCATTAGTTTTACACCTTATACAACAGTATTGCCTTGGAATCATCTTGACATAATTTTGGACAACTCTCCCTCCAAACTACCAGCAGTACAGAAGAGTAACTGGGATCTATGAGGGGTGATACAGGAGAGAGAAGGGTTAAAAATCTCACTGTAGACAGTGAGTGAAACTATACATGGGTTGTCTGAAGCAGCCAGTCCCTTCCTCTCCCCTTCTAAGGCTCACAGATGAGTGTCTCGACCACAAACTTGTTCTCAAAATGACGGATCGTCCTGCAGTTCAGGGCTTCACGCTTTTCCCTGCCTGCAAGGTACAGATGAAGGAAGATGTGTATTAAAAATGAGTGTGTAGGCCCATATAAACATCTGCTATAGCACCTGTTCATTGGCCAGAGTATGATGCTGTGTGTGTGTTCTCAGGTCCACTAAGGGGCCCAAGGAATTTCACAAAGAATATTCACATGCCTTATATACAAATATATGGTCAATACATGGCTATTCAGGGTACAACTTAAAAGGTGTGTGTGCTAGTACTGACCCAGTATGGTGTGTGTCGTGGCGTCAGTAGTACTAACCCAGTATGGCCTCTCTGCGTTCCAGCTTGTAGGTGTCTCTGCCATTGCAGAGGCTGTAGATGAAGTATCCCAGCTGGTCAACGTTCTCCAGACGTTCGGTCACCATCATCTGCTCATGGACCAGGGTAGGACTGGGGCAGGTAGGTACCAGCCTAGGGGCAAATCAAACACATTTAATTAACATTATTTCCTCCAATAACTGATACATTGAATTTATTTGATCACTGAAATACATATAAAACAGCTCCAGTCGTGTTACAGGTACCTTGATGTTGATGAGCAGCTCCAGCAAGTCCTTGGGAGGCATGACGATGGAGGTGTTGAGGGGGGATGACGTAGCACTTGTTCAGGCTCAGGTCTAGGTAGGCTGTCAGCCTCTGAGGAGGGAGGAGAGGGAGGAGGAAAGGAATTAGATCCAACGCTACAAAAACACCCAGAGGTACTGTACATTCAGAACTCAACACACATTATTACATTCAACAACTTCAATTCAGCACGTTTTTATTAACACAGTATTGAACACTTACCGGTTTCTACAAATATGAGTTTAAGAAGGCTAATACGCTGGAGGAATGACTTTCCCTGAGACATAAATGCATAGATACTGTATATAGTAAACAAAATCAGACCACAGCTGCAGGTTTACATCCAATTAATAACAGCTTTTCAGCTTTCCAGAACGCTGCAGCCCGTTGGGTGTTCAACCTTCCGTTCTCTCATGTCACCCCCGCTCCTCTGCACACTCCACTGGCTTCCAGTTGAAGCTCGCATCTTCTACAAAACCATGGTGCTTGCCTACGGAGCTGTGAGGGGAACGGCACCTCCTTACCTTCAGACTCTGATCAGACCCTACACCCAAACGAGGGCACTACGTTCATCCACCTCTGGCCTGCTAGCCTCCCTACCTCTACGGAAGCACAGTTCCCGCTCAGCCCAGTCAAAACTATTCACTGCTCTGGCACCCCAATGGTGGAACAAGCTCCCCACGACGCCAGGACAGCGGAGTCAATGACCACCTTCCGGAGACACTTGAAACCCTACCTCTTTTAAGGAATACCTGGAATAGTATACATCTCAGCCAACAGCTCACAGATACATATGGGGGTATAGCCTACATGATGAGATTATGGACAAAAGAGCAAGATTATTTTTATTTTGTCAGCAGCCGAACAATGATGATCATGTCGCCAGAATAAGACCCTCAATATTTATTGGACAGCATCATGCTCATCAGCTTGCACGTTCACCACTCTGAAGTTCATCATAACTTATTTCATCTGTAGCCTGATAAACTGCATTCTTTCCCATGTCGTAGTGGGAGGAGCACACGCCATCGCGTGACTCCAAGTTTACCGATTTGATGGTTATTATATCAATAGTTGCCCATAAAACCATTTCCAATTACATTTCTCACATAATTCATTTTCACAGACACAAAAGGATCCCACCTTGTCTAGCGTATTTAGTGTTGTCGACATTTGGAAAGTTTACCGACAAATGTTCTGTTTTCGGCCTGTCGTGACTTTTTATCCGACGTACTTTACTCGTCTAAAAAGGTTGGAAGGAAACCTGTGTGTGTGTGTGTGTGTGTGTGTAGCAGTGTTCTCTTCTCACGCTGTTGAAGTCGTGACGATATCGGCCGGTCGCTGTCCTGAGAACTCGGGCACGGCACGTTGATTAGCTCCACCTCTCCTCCAGCACACGGATGCTCTCCTGGATGTGTCTCAGCGCCGTAGAGGGCAGGCCACCTCCACTCGTCCTGGACCATGTAGTCCTGTTCACGGTACTCCACCCGCAGAAATACACCTGGCCCTCCTGAGGAAGACAAGGTAAAGAAAACGACAGTGAGGACTTGTCTCTCACCCGGACTCCTCTACCTTACCAACACTATAGGTAGTTAGCTAGCACACTCCGGGCTGGTTTCCCAGAAACAATATCTCCTGATAAGGGGTTCATTTAAAGTGCTTCTTAAATCCAAGACTAGGCGAATCTGTGTCTAGACTGGGGAAACCAGCCCACAGCGTGTGTCAAAATGTGTCCTCTAACCAAAGAAAGGAAGCGTTAACTATACTGAACAAAAATACTAAAAAAACACAACATGTCAAAGTGTTGGTCCCATGTTTCATGAGCTGAAATAAAAGATTCTGAAATGTTCCATACACACAAAAAGCTTATTTCTCTTTCCAATTGTGGACAAATTTGTTTACATCCCTGTTTGTAAGCATTTCTCATTTTGCCAAGATAATCCATCCACCTGACAGGTGTGGCACTATCCAGAAGCTGATTAAACAGCATGATCATTACACAGGTAGCACCTTGTGCTGGGGCACAATAAAGGCCACTCTAAAATGTACAGTTGTGTCATGCACACACAATGCCACGATGTCTCAAGTTGAGGGAGCATGCAATTGGCATGTTGACTTGCAGGAATGTCCACCACAGCTATTGCCAGAGAATGTAATGTTCATTTCTCTATCAACGTCATTTTAGAGAATTTGGCAGTATGTCAACTGGCATGACAACCGCAGACCACGTGTAACCACGCCGAAGCCCAGGACCTCCACATCCGGCTTTACTACCTCGCGGGGTCATCTGAGACCAGCCGCCCGGGACAGCTGATGAAACTGAGGAGTATCTCTGTCTGTAATGCGCCATTTGTGGGGAAAAACTCATTCTGATTGGCTGGGCCTGGCTCCGCTCCGCCAGTCATGTGAAACCACAGATTAGGGCCTAATGAATGTATTGCTAAATTGACTGATTTCCTTATATGAACTGTAACTCAGTAAAATCGTTTGAAATTGTTGGTTTTATTTATTCAACTGTATAGTAGTTGAGCGTCTTATGGCATTATAGGGGTCTAACCGAAGCAGTCCCTCTCACCTGCAGTATGTAGGACTTGTAAGTAGGCCCCTCCGACCACCACACCTGACAGCATGAGAGCCAGGCCCAGGCACAGCGCACCCAGCACCACACCTTGGACTGCCGAGCCTTTTCGCGATGCCATCCTCCAGGTCCCTGAAAGAGAAATAGAAGCTAAAACATTACATACATTTGATTTAATCATTTAAAATACATTACACCAATCAGATACAGTACATATTAAATTGACAGAGGATACATACACAAAAAAGTCAAGAGACTTCTTTCCATTGGCTGGTCCTCTAGAACAGGGTTTCCCAAACCTCTTTGGTTTTTGCCTCTAACACTAAGCACAGTTGATTCAAATAATCAACGCTTGATGATGAAGTTGGTTATTTTAAACCTCAGCTGTCAAAAACGCAAACATGCACCTTTGGGGTCCAGGACCGAGTTTCGGGAAACCTTGCTCTAGAACATACAGAGTAGCCACTATACAGCTGGTCAGCCTCTCGTAATACCAGCATGTCTGCCTGTTTGTTCCATTACATAATATTGGTTCATCAACCTGTCTCAATGAACAGTAGGCTATATCAATCCGGATGTTAATCAATGGCTGCTCTACCATCAAAAAACTGACCCTCTATAATAATATTATTAATAATAATAATAAGCCCATTTAGCAGACGCTTTTATCCAAAGCGACTTACAGTCATGTGTGCATACATTTTTACGTATGGGTGGTCCGGGATCGAACCCACTACCCTGTGCGTTACAACCCATGCTCTACCAATTGAGCTACAGGGACCACAATAATCCCTCTTTATTGTTCAAATAAATCCCTCCAACACAACAAAGCCAAACGGTTTTGATTCAAATAGAGTGCTGCTCAGTCACAATACAGCTGTGGTGTGTTCTTTTTATTTTTTTATTTATTACATGTTTTAGTCATTTAGCAGACGCTCTTATCCAGAGCAACTTACAGAGTAATTAGGGTTAAGTGCCTTCCTCAAGGGCACATAGACAGATTTTTCACCTAGTCGGCTCGGGGATTAGAACCAGCGACCTTTTGGTTACTGGCAAACGCTCTTAACCACTAAGCTACCTGCCGCCCAGGCAAGGTTGGAGTATGGTAGTAGTGACAGTAGAGATGCTTATGTAACATACCATTCAAACACACACGCTAATCTCCCTCCCTTTCTCTTGCTCCCCCAACCCTCCCTCTCTTCTCCTTTGACCTTTCACCTCCTTTCCATCATCCCTTCACCTACTTCTTCAAGACATTCTACCTATTATTAATTTACTGCCTTATCTTTAGCCCTCTCCATCATCTCTGTTGTTTTGCTCCCTCACTTTAATATTATGGAGCCCGAGGCACATGTCGTGAATTTGGTGGCAGGCCTTTTCCTGAACTCATTGATGGTTGTTTATGCAGAGTTGGGGTGGGGTTCGTATTGGAACAAAAGAGTGACGTCAACAAGCTCTCTCTCCCTGGAGATCAGATGAGGAAAACAAAACAGATTTCCATGCTCGTACTATAGTGGAAGATAGAGAAACAATATGTTTGAGACCTACAACCAGTTTATTAGTGTAGACATGTCCAATGACCCTTTCCACAAAAGGCTTTAGAACCTGAGCTTTAAAGGGAAACTAGAGACGTGCTTGAGGTAAACCAAGGTGTATGTTTGCATTACTCCCAAAATGTGCAACAGATACAGGGGCTATTGAATGATGACCATGCTTGTCTCACTCTCTAGTCTGTTCAGGTTATTTTATTAACATGGCTAAAGGTCAGGACTAAGGAGGTGGCTCATGACTGGTCTCTGTGGATCATGCTGTCTGGTCCACATCACTGAGACCTTCACTAGTCTCTGACACTTTTATCAAGTATATTAGCATTTAATCTCACCTGTCTGACTGTCCAAACTGCTCTCATACTGGTGGACACAGACATGATGGCCAGGTCTTTCTATACTGTGGCATTTTCTCCTGGTCTGTCCCTGGCTGCTGCATTCCTCTGCCTATTTTTCCTCAACTCACTCTCAGATTCTCTATAGTGAATGAATTCTCTATAGACTTGTAATCTCTCCTGTATTCTATTTCAATGGAACCATGTATCCACCCAGATACCTTTACGGGCACTCAAACTGGTTTGTAATTTATTTAATGAATAACTGCTCTTATTGGTAGCCGGGACCTATAACACGTTGTCGCCTACCCTGCACCAGCCATGAAAGCTTCAATCCTTAATCCAGGCTCTTGGGGTGAGTTAGGACTCACAGGCTTCTTATTGCAGATACACATCTCACCCACTACAGTTAATAGTTAATTAAAAATTAAAAAATTCGTACCACATGCATATTTCATCAAAACCTCCCACTCCCATTGCTTTATCAGCTGAGGAGGAAATACAACTACCACACTCACCTTCGTCACTATTTCATCAATTCAGATCAAACTCAGAATTCTTTTTATCCATAAACTTTACCTTTTACTCTTCAAATCACACAACACACCAACAACAAAAACTGTTCAATAATAGAAAAGACACACCGAGTGATCTTCAGGTATTTTCAGTTACCCTCTACCTTCACGACGCTTACCTTTTGGTTTGGCCCAGGCCAGGAATTGCAACACAACTCCAGCCTGTCAGAAAATGATTTGTCTAGCAGCCATTTTCCGACGTCGCGCTGAATTGTCACGGGTTTAATTATCAAGGAAGTCAAACATGTTTCTAATCACTTACTTTGTTTTCGGTTATGTTTAACTTGTTATAAACGGTTGCAAAGTAGCGTCATCCGTATTTTGCCTCAACGCTCGTCGCAAAAACCACATTATCGCCTTGGTTTACTCACTCACCCTCTCATCTGAATAAGCGCTTCGCCATTTGCATGCTTTCTTCAAAATCCCTTTGTCCAAAGGGACGGGTTAAATGTTACTTTCCTTACCTTTACATAAATCTAAATGTTGACCAAGTACAATCCACCTTCTGCAGGAACTTCTTCAAAAGATCAGTAGTTCACCCAAAACATGCACACATCATCTGCAGTTGAGAGGAGGAGAGTGGTGGCTTGCTGGTATATATGCCCTCCTTGGAGGCTCGCTTCAGCCGCTGCTTTGCTCAGTGGCCGAGAGAGGACTGAGTGAGAGCCAGACGATTGAACAACAAAAGCATCATTCAGATCTACAGTGATGCCCATTTCCACACACACAGTGAGGAGGTTGTAGCCTACGAAGGATGCTATTAAAATGCAGACAGCTGTTATAAAAATGTCTGGAAGGCTACTAGACAGAGCTTTTCCTGCAATCAAGAGCCATAATCATAATGCCTAATTCTATGTAAAAAAGTATATTTTTCTGCAGATAGGTTATCTTAGCTAAGATAGTTAGACAAGTTACTCTAATTTCTGATTGATAGCCTGAAATGGCTTGGTAGCTTAGTTATGAGGTTGGTAGATAGCTTTTGCTAACAGCCAGATAGGAAACCTAACTTCATAAAACTGCGATGGCTAGTATTACAGAGAAACAACAAAATATTTTTTGTTTGATTTATTCCATCAAGAAGGAATCAATATGGCCACATAGCTTGGATCAAATTATTCTGAACAAAAATGTAAACATAACATGCAACAATTTCTATCGATTTTAATCAGTTACTATAAGGAAATTAGTCAATTCAAATAAATTTATTAGGCCCTAATCTATGGATTTTCACATGGTTGGACAGGGCGTTGCCACATGGTGGTGGCCTGGGTGGTCATACAGGCCCACCCACTTGGGAGCCAGGCCAACCTACTTGGGATCCAGGCCCAGCCAATCAGAATGAGTTTTTCCCACAGGTGGCTTTTATTACAGACAGAAATACTCCTCAGCTCCCATCAGTTGTCCGGGTGGTTGGTCTGTGATGATCCCGCAGGTGAAGAAGCTGGATGTGGAGGTCCTGGGCTGGCGGGTTGCACGTGGTCTGCGGTTGTGAGGCCGGTTGGACGATTGCCAAATTCTTTAAACGACGTTGAGGTGGTTAGTGGTAGAGAAATTAACATTCAATTTTCTAAGTAACAGCTCTTGGTGGACATTCCCGCAGTCAGCATGCCAACACCTTCAAAACTTAAGATATCTGTGGGAATTATGTTATTTGAAGCTATTTAGCAGACACTCTTATCCAGAGCGACTTTACAGTTAGTGAGAATATACATTTTTTCATGCTGGCCCCTCATGGGAATCGAATCACAACCCTGCCGTTGCAAGCGCCATGCTCTACCAACTGAGCTACACGTGGGACTATGTTGTGTGACAACCAGACATTTTAGAGTGGCCTTTTATTGTCCCCAGCACAAGGTGCACCGGGTAATGATCATGCTGTTTAACTGGCTTGAAGCTACACCCCAATGCTGGATGGATTATCTGGGCAAAGGAGAAATGCTCACTAACAGGGATGTAAACAAATTTGTTACACAATTTATATAAAGGGAACATTTATTTATTATTATTTTATTTGTGCTCATAAAACATGAGTCCACTACTTACATGTTAATCATATTGTTCAGTGTAATTTACAAACATACTGCACCTCCTGCCCAGCACCGGCAGCTAAAACCAAACCACTACTGGGAGAACAGGGCACTCTTTTCCTGGTCCAGCCGGTGTGCCTTCGCAAAATTACAGCTGATGAGACCTTTTTATAAATAATGATGATAAAACATGTGCTGCACAGTTAATAATTCATTGAACATCAAAAAAAATTAAAAAACAGGAAAATCTGAGGGGGCACATGTCTTTGTGCTCCCAATGGGCATTATGCCACTGAACTTACACACACACACACACACAACAGACAGACAGACAGACAGAGGATGAAATGCTTTTAAGTTTATGGAATGACTTCTTCCTCTCTACTACTAGGCTTTGTCTCTTTAAGAACTGGGTCCCATGGAGGTTTGCCAGATTAAATAAGAATACAACTGACTGTGTGTTCTTTTAAAAATATTGCTGATGGAAATGGGAGAAGGCATCACTTTGGCTGTTATATCAAATTTTAAAAAGACCAAACCAGCTATATATGCTACTAGGCCATTTACATGTCATCTATAGATTTAGGAGAGATTTAGGAGACTTGAACTGATCAAATACATCTAATAGCCTGTTTATTAACTGCCATTTTAAAGAAATCAAGTGATTGTTTTACTATACAGAGGCATTCAAGTGGTGCATTTATTTGATTTGGAACAATATCCGTGATACATTCCTTTTTTCCTCAGACAAATCTCTGACATACAGAGCTAGAACCCAAGTAGGCGGTTGAATACAGGCCATGTCAAGAAGAGAAGAACACATGACAACACACACAATAGCACACAACAACCTTCTATAGAGGCAGTTTAATGGTCTGGGTGGTCTCTCTGTGAGTGAACAGTAGCCTACACACTGAGATGAATAAACGGATACACATTATAGATTTTTCCTTTCACACATGGTGCTGCCATTTCTACTACAACCCACCTTCATGCGTTGACAGGTTGAGCAAATGCATTGTGGAAAGAAGAAGCCTATGACGTCATCTTCTCTCTATTTTCTAAACAGGTTTGGCTGGTGACAACCTTAACACCGTATCAAAATGCATTCAATATTGGTGATTATATAGCTAAGAGATATAGATGTCTTTATTGAGGAGTCGGATCGTGTGAACAATGGACGGAGATTGTAAGTGAACTTCTATTGCATGCCCAATAATGCCATAATGATTAAAGGGAGACGAAATGATATCTGGCCAAATCTTAGCAGTAAAAGTAACGTTAGCGGTCTTATTATATCCATATCTTTACTTGCTTTTAGCTAGGTATATCTAAGTCTGGCATGAAGGCCTCTCTGTCACTGTCACTGATCAATGATTTGTAATTCAGTATTCAAGCATACCCGTAAGTTCCGTATGTAGCTAGCTTACTCTTGTGCTTCTGACTGCTCAGTAACGTTACTGTTTTCACTGCCTCTACGACGTAGCTACCCTATGAGAAAAATGACAGAATTATAGCGACCATATCCAAGTAAGCTACTAATGTAGTTATGAGTAGTAAAATGCAAATAATACATGTGAAATATATGATGATCAAATAACAAGAACATGAAAATAGGGCCACTGTCTGCTCTGGACAAATGTCCAAACTGAAGCTAAAATTAATCTGGACATAGTATCACAAGGTCTGTTTCATGACCCGAATCCCAAGAATTACAATTTCATACATTTCATGGGCATTATTGGCAGCATAATGTTTCATACAGTGCTGAGGATCGGAGAACTGACTTGGCTGGGTACACGGTCTCTTCAACCTTTCAGGTAGTGTGTGTGTGTGTGTGTGTGTGTGTGTGTGTGTGTGTCTTTTTGAGGTGTTGGGATAAAGGCAGAAGTGTGTGAAGGCCTGCATTAGACAATAAAAATTCTTATTTTATCATCTCTGACCAGGGGCCAGTAGCATCAGCCTACTCCCAAGAGGAGATGAATGGTACTGGGAACCTGATGGACTTCTGGATGAGCCCTTCCTGACGTGGCACCTACCGAAGACTTCACCATTGACTGGCTCCGGGAAAAGTCACGCGACACAGACCGCCATATAGGAAGGTGAGGGGAAGCACATACACACACACACACACACACACACACACACACACACACAACACACACACACACACACACACACAGCTCTACACTCTAAGCATTTTCTTCTTTCTCATCCCCAGAGGATATAATTTTTCTTCTTCTTCTTCATCATCATAATCGTCATCATCATAGAAAAACTATTGATGTCCACCTCATTAACTTAACCTGATGATCCATTGAACCTGCCATTGATGGCTTAATTGATGGTTGTTCTAGATCACCACCAAGAGTAAGGAGTCTTACTGGGAGCTGATTAAGAGCTCCTGGATGCCTGGTCAGGATGGGTGGTGATGCTGCTCGGAATGCTCACAGGTGGAACCACAGAGACAGAGGCATCCTGCAAAGCTCTTACATCTTTGGTACTACACTAGTCTCTTGTGACAGGCACACATGAGATTTGCTTCAAGTGCCGAGATTCATACTGCACAAACATGAACACATGACATGGTTTTCAATCAACCAATCAAAGTCACACAGCCAGAGTTGTGAAATACCACGCCTGGTCTGGATCCTTTTGATAGGCATGCCCGCTCCTTTCTTAGAGTGATCATCTGTGGTCTCATGCTGTGTGGCCTCCTCATGTAGGTACGCTGGCTGGAGTGAGACTCCAGCTGTGGACTGGATGACAGATCTAAAGAAGGGTGTGTGTCTGTCTGCGTTTCTACCACAGCCATGAGCAGTGCTGCTGGACCTCCAACGAGACCACCTTTACTGACAGAGACAAGTGTCCGCAGGGCAGAAGTGGGCCGAGCTGATGATCACTACTCCGAGGTCAGTAGAACAATGACCGCAAACCAGATATCCTCTATAAAGCCACAATACTGAGTTTGTGTTTTAGCTCCGACCTAAATCCATGAAATGCCACTTGGCTAGATTAAGGATGTGGCTTGGGGAATGTAACTACTCTCAGTTTGGGAGGCTTGAATTTGGTGTTTGTTGTGATAGAGAGGGATGATTGTGTATCATGGTCATTAAACCCATATATTCCACCTGTTCTTGTTTCTCCAGGGTGCCGGGTTCATATGTGTTGAATTACTTCCTGTATGTATTGTGGGCGCTGTTATTCTCTTCCCTGGCTGTGTCTCTAGTAAGAGTCTTTGCCTCTACGTGTGGGCTAGATATTCCTGAGGTGAGTGTTTGAAATGTTGGCGTTCACTAATAGAAATAACCATACTATAGTATTTAAAATACTACATTTTGATTGGCTGAAGAGCATCTCTAAGAGTGTTTATTCATTTCAGATAACTGCACAGTTGCAAAGGCTATACCAAAGGGGGATGCTGTGTGTCGCCTTTGTGTAGATCAAGACCATCCTGGAGTGGGTTCATCATCCGGGGGTACCTAAAGGACCTCATGATCAAGACGGTGACTCCTGGTCCTCTGGCTGCTGTCCTCCGGGCTCAGCCTGGGGGAAGGAGGGACCCTGGTCCACGTGGCTTGCTGCTGTGGTAACTCTTCTGCTCCCCTGTTCTCCAAGTACAGCAAGAACGAGGGCAAGCGAAGAGAGGTACAGTGGTAGCTCCATTACTTCCCATTTCTGGGGAAATAATACAATTTGGAGAAATTAAACAATTTATCCAAGTATTTTAGTGTAGTCTGCATGTGTAATTTGGTTTGTCTCGTTGTGCAGGTGTTATCGCCGGTTGCTGCCGCTGGGGTGTCAGTGGCCTTTGGAGCTCCGATTGGAGGAGTTCTCTTCAGCCTGGAGGAGGTGTTGCATACTGGGGTCCATTAGAAATCACCAATGTGTCCAATCAAATTCCATCTCACTTCCAGATACTGCTTGCTGTTATTTTTGGATCCATTTAAATATAAATACTAAAGACTCCCCTGTTCAGGTGAGTTACTACTTCCTGAAGACGCTGTGGCGCTCCTTCTTCGCTGGGCAAGCAGGCAGCCCACCTGTGGCGCGCCATCAACCCGCGCAACAGCAGACTGGTCCACTCCCACGGGAGTACCACACCCCCTGGTACATGGCTGAGCTGGTCCTGTTTCGATCCTGCTGGGGGGCCTGGGGGCTTCTGGGGAACCCTCTCTTCATCCTGGGGGGAACATCGCCTGTAGGATAAGAGAAGATTCACTTTGCTGTGGAGATACCTTGTCTAGAGGTATCTGACCTTGTTGGTGAAATTCCTATTCAAATATAGTGCACTACTTTTTGACCAGACCCCATAGGGTAGTTCTGCATTGATTTACTTCTGCTACTTAGCACTGATTTATGTGGATAGGCTATTTATAAGAATGTTTTAGTGCAATGATTGTGATTTACTTATCTTAGTTGAATGCATCGATTGTATCTAAGTTGTCTTGATAATAACATCTACAAAATGACTCAAATGTAACGTACAGTTTCTGCTTTTTTGGGGTCTTTGCCTAGTTTACCGTAAAGCACTTCGTGAGAAGTCCGTTGATGTAAAGGCTTTATTAATACATTTGATTGATTAAGGTGATCTGTGATGCACTTTAGTATTATCATGTCCTGAAGGCCTTCAACCTGCACATCGCGGCGCAGCACCAGCGTAGCTCATTTCAGAGCTGTTCACCATCATGGAAGGCTGGAGTCCTCTCTAGCTGTGTGACCACGTTAATAACCCCTAACATGAGTCCGTGGATCTACATCCCAGACCGCTCTGCTGACCCGGGCCCACACCACTTGCAGGCTTGGCCCTGGCCCTTGGCCCAAGATAGTTATTACCATCTTCACCTTCGCATGAATAATTATGGTTTGCACGTATGGCTAGAGGGTTATGTTAACTGACCGAAGCAGTTATGAAAATGCTACTGAACTGCTTATGTGTGGGTTATGAAATACGAGCGTTAGGTCCATGTAGCTCCTCAAATAAAGTGTTACCAAGTTTGGATCCCAGGCATTGTGAGTAGGATAACCGTACTTGCTTGATTTGTTGTGTTCAGATCACCTCTCCGCCATGTTGTTCTATGTCCTGTGTTGTCTCCAGATCCTGCCGGGGCTGCAACGATTCTGTATGGCTGTGGGGCCATCGCTGGCGAATCGTGGCATCGCTGTGAATAAGATGGCTCACCACCACCACGACTGGATCATCTTTAAGAACTGGTGTCGCCCTGAGCCGACTGTGTTACCCCAGGTCTCTACGCGCCTATGGTGAGCCACGAGTCTGGGTGAGTCCCTATTCATTAGGGCTTGTGTCTATTAGGCACCCAACGGATGAAAACAGACTGAAACAGGGCGGGATTACTTACACTCTATAAAATAAACACTCAGGTCACTATGTTGTTATAGGGGTGTGACCAGGATGACGTGTCTCGTGCCGATGTTTGGAGCTGACCGGTGCCTTGAGCACTGCACCCTTCATGAGGCCTGCAGCCGTCCATAAGTGGCTAGCGGATGCCTCTGGAAGAAAGGAGGTATCGACGAAACCTACACCAACCCACGAAGCACCTACTGGATGTCAGGACGAGTTCACGCACAGGTATTAATGAAAAATGCACTCACTAACTGTAAGTCGCTCCGGATAAGAGCGTCAGCTAATTGACTAAAATGTAAATGTATTACGGGATGATATATTAGGAACTTTGTCGCTCCTCCTTCTCAGGAGGAACCTCCCTATGGGTCAAGTCTCAACTCCTGCAGTAGTTAGGAGTCGTCCCTTTTCTGATTGCTGGCTTTACCAGACACAAATTAAGCATAGTCCTGAGTCCAAAAATATATTTTGTATACTTTTGAGCATGCTTGCCAGGAGTGGGATTAATCTGTGTCTGAGTAAACAGCCCTAAGAGTTCGTAATATGCATCCGCCAGGACCCCACACGGATGTGTGATGCCCCAGGCGCAGTGAGCCCCCTGGTCAGGTGCTGACCCAGGACAGCACCACATGGAGGATGTGGGAGACGCTCATCAAGGACACCGACTACAACGGCTTCCCGTGGTCGTGTCCCGGTGAGCGGAGCGCCTATCGGCTTCGGTCCCAGCGAGGGGACCCCACTGTGGCCATCAGTAAGACATTAACCCTGGATCTCTGCACACACACAAACACACTCTCACACACATTTTTAAATAATTTTATTCAAATCCAGAAATCACATTACAATCAAGCAGGATTCAAATATTTCAAGGTCTTGGATGGGCTGGAACACTTAAGAATGAGCAAAAAGCACCTTCTCCATACAGCTAGGATGCCCATAACACCTGCAAGAGAACAGCACCTTGCTAATTGCTTTACTCTAAGTCTTAGGTAAATGGTTCACTAACTGTAAGGCCACGTACCGTAAGCCTCGTGTAATCGTGCCAAGGCTGCCAAATATCAGTAAGCCACCGACCACACTCATATCCGGCTGTGCAAGCGTGATATTAGGGGCTGGGTATTTGAAAGCAGCTTTTTCAGCAAAGGCCCACTCCATCAAACTTTCAAATGACCACCTATTCTGGCCGTATCCCCAACAACAATATCTGCTGAGCTTAAAGGGCCTGCTTCCATTGAACAAAAATATGGGACTGTTAAGCAGTAGGTTGTTTTCACTGGTGAAATGAAGGCTAAACACCAAACATAATAGCTTGGAGAACATGAATAGGAAGTTGGGATCATAGCTAGTATAAGTCACATAGAAAGACATCAGCATGTGTCGAAGAACACTGTATTTAATGTGTCAGTCCATTGAGCAATATCCTGTGGTGTCTGAGGAGTCACAGCTGATATTTCTCCCTCCCTCTAGAGACTGCCGGCTCTGAAGCAGGACGGGTGGTGAGCAGCTCTGTGGTCTACTTCACGGAGGACACCAGGGGCGAGGCGCACGACCCCCAGCCCCTGAAGCTGCGGCGCATCCTCAACCTCAGCCCCTTCACCGCCACAGACCACGCCCCCCATGGAGACTGTGGTGGACATTCAGAAAGCTGGCAGTGTCTGGTCACCAGGAGCCGGCTAAGGCTGAGAGAGAGGGGGTGTGTGAGGGATGAGTGTGTGCGGGAGTGGGTAGGGTTATGGGGGGTCTAGTGATCCGGAAGCGCTGCGGCTCGGACAGTGTCTGGTCACCAGAAGCGAGGTGAGTCTGTCATCAACCAATCAACCAACCTAACATAGTTTTCATCCACCAGAGTTTCTGCTAGTTTAGAATGCTTCACATTTTAGCCATACCGAAAGCAGCTGCCCATGAGCGACAGACAGTCCAGGGCCCGGTTTCCCATAGCGATGGAATTGTAGGCTAACGACTGTTTTAACGATGTATCTTTTCTACAACGGCGAAGATGTAACGGCGTTCCCAAAATACACGCAGATAGAGCGGTCAGCACTCCGGAAGGTGGCGCAGTGGTTAAGGCACTGCAGCGCAGTGCTAGCTGTGCCACTAAGAGATCCTGGTTCGAATCCAGGCTCTGCCGAAGCCGGGCGCGACCGGGAGACCCATGGGGCGGCGCGCAGAATTGGCCCAGCTGCCGCTCCGGGGTAGGGGAGGGAATGTCCGGTACAGGGGATGTAGCTCGGTTGATAGAGCATGGTGTTTGCAACGCCAGGGTTGTGGGTTCGATTCTCACAGGGGGTGAAAATGTATGCATTCGCTAACTGTAAGTCGCTGGATAAGAGCCGCCTCAAATGACTAAAATGTAAATGTAAATGTAAGTGCGTTTTGAGGCATGTGTTGAGACTAATAGGATCGAAGAAAGCGCAGCGCTGCTCTCGGATCAGGGCGTCTCCCTTTCAAACCTACCCTAACATTAGAATGATTCCACAATACTGACGACGGGTCAGCTCCAATGAGATATTATCACCTATGGCTACAAATATTGAAGCGCCTTATTCTAATGCACCCTATAATAATGCACTAAATCAAGATTTGGCACATCATTAGCTGCACATGTAGGCTATACATCATGAAATATATTGAGTCAAAAATTACAGACAGTAGCGTAGCCTACAAGCTAAATAAAACTCAATTGAATTCAACTTGAAATGAATTTCTATAGTCTATACTGTATGTATCTTAATACAGTCATTTGGTTTTCATTTGAAGCATCTTTATATCCTTGGTTGTTTGTAACAATTGCAAAGACATTGGCAACTTTGTATTTGTAGTCACATTCGAGCTGATGTTGTCATGCGTCATCAGAAAGACAGATAAACAAGTTGATTTTGTGTTAGCTGAGATCTTCTGTGATAAAGGGCAAAAAGTATCTAACGCGACGCACTTAGTGGTCTGAGGCAGTAGTTAAATAACAAGCGTAAGGGCAACTGTGAGTGACGGGGGTTTTGGGAAACAGCTCGGAGATTTAACTATGCTCCTACAAAGGTTCTAACGATGAACTTAGCCTTAAGATGCATTTGGGAAAAACGGGCCCAGTATTCTAAAATGGGCTCATTTTACTTTGGTGTTAGATTTATGAAGACCATAGACTCTGTTGAATCATTCCGAGGTTTATTGGATGGTGGAATGATTTGTGTCCCCCCCTCTCTCTCTCTAGGCGTCTGTTGGGCATCATCACTAAGAAGGATGTCCTCCGTCACATGGCCCAGATGATGAACCAGGACCCAGAATCCATCATGTTTAACTAGCGGCCCAAGAAGAAGAAGATGCTTTGTTATCCCCAGACCTCTCTGCCCTCCCCTCCCTCAGACTGTAAATAGTGAAACGCTACTGTAACCTGTAATGAAGATGAGTCACTCTCAAATACTAACAGGCCCCCAGTGTTTAGAATGGAGGGATGGAGAAAGTGGGGTGAAGAAAGAGGGGGGATCAGGACTAAGATGGAGAAATGAAGGAAGAGGTGTGTGGACCAGAATGGAAGGATGAATAAAGAGGTGCTAAGGACAAGGAAGGAGAGATAAGGAAGGAAGATGGTGTCTGGTCGAAGAATGAATGAAGGAAGGAAGATGAATGAACAGGGTGTGAGGACCAGGATGGAGAGGGGAAGGAAGAGGTGTCAATCATGGCAAGGAGGGAAGCACCTTATGTCTGGGATGATGACAGTTGTTGTTTTAGTTTGATGTGCTGCTGACACCATATTTATGTTTTTTAATAGCTTCAACGCCTACTGTAACTGACTTGAGTCTAAGTTGTCAATGTTAGTTGGTGGCCCTTAGAACCCATTGTTCCGAGGGTATATTTCACATGTTAACGTTACTTTAACATTGCGTCTTCTCAAATGTTTCTCAATATTGAACTGTAATAACATAGTTTTAACACTGGTACTGTGTGTATTTACTAGAAGATAGCATATCATGTCAGGTTGATTTAGTTTATCCAGGGTATGTGTATATATGTATATTTTTTTTTGCAATGAAGAATGCACTTTGGATGAAAAGAAAGCTGAACCAGAAAGCGCCACCAGTCCATTGTTTTTCTTGTTACTTTATAATTTTCACTCCATGTTGTCCCTCACCAGTTTCATAGGTTTTGTTTTTATATGCCAAGGGGAATGTATTGTTGAAAATAACGATATATTGAACCTGCCTCACTTTGTTATTTTTGTTTTATTTTATACTTGTCAGTCCAGACGGGCCACAGTGGTTGTGTGGATTCAGCCACACTTGGTTCTCTTTCTTAGTCATTTCATACTGAAGGATAATTCCACATTTTTCTCAAATCCAAATCCATCCATCCATCCGTTGTTACTGTATTGCGAAACTATCGATTGTCATTATCTCGAGCAATTGAACACTACTGTAGCTGTTTATATTTATTGTTCAACATTACTGTAACTTGGAACTGGTACAGAAAACAGTTATTTGCACATTTGTTGGTGTTTGTAAATGATGTCTAAGTGATGCACAATATATACTATTTGCAATGTATGCAGTTCTGACATTAAAGAAAAGGGACATTGTGTCAACAAGAATGAGAGATTGTATTTATGTAATTGAGGCATATGATACTCATCACGTTAGTAATATCTTTGTCATATTTGTGATGTTGAAACACAAGGAATCATGTGGAAAATGAATAATTTTAAGGGTGGTTCATTAAACATATTGAGCGTCGCTATAATATTATGTAGAGGTTCTACTGACAAACTGTTTACGGTCACATTATTTTAAAAAAGGAGGACCAAGTTCTAAGATCAGGTCATCCCATAATACCCAGTGTTTAACACCTGAGCTGTTTTAAAGTTCAAAGGGCGCATGGAACCAGCCTCCTTGAGCTTTTGGTCAAGATACTGCTACAGTTCTCTGAATGGACTTGAATTTAAACACAGCTGGTTGTGGTTGTAGAGGGGGATGGAGACGATAGTGGTAGCTCCCCAACAGGTGGAGGGTTGTACTTCTCCGCCCTCATCAGTCAACATATAAGATACTGTCTCTGTCCTTTGGCCAGGTGAAAACTAGAGTTAGTCTGGAGCCAATCACAACATGGTAGGTACTGAGACAAGTGGGAGAGACACTCCATTAGAAGGACATTGATCTGTACTAAAATTTAAAAATAAGAGTTATTTAATTTGTTTCTTTGTCGAGTGTTTAGTGCAACAAAATAACACCTGTAATTACTTAAGTCATTTCCCAACATTTCTATAGTTATTTTTCATACAAACGGACACAATTCCCATACCTTTTTACTTTTTGTAATCTTGATCTAGGCTAGCTATTTCTACAAAGTGAAATAGTGTTATTTACACATAGTGTTTTATTAACAAAATGCTTTATTATAAAATAAGACAACTATTTGAGATACAAAACAACACACTGTACAAACTCTTGTAATTGTCGGTGTTACTGTTTTCCAATCAAATATTTGAAAGTGAGAGTGAGCTTTCTGTAATAGACAGCAGAGGGCACTGTTGGCGTGCAAACAAGCAACACATGTATGACTTTCATTGGAAATTATTACTATAAACAATGTAACCAAATAGCTAATGTAGCTAGCAGATTTTTTTAATTTTTATAACTGTTGCTAGCTAAATGATATCACATATTGATCGAGCTAGAGAGCAGGCTACATAACGGTCTGTCTGAGTACTGTACTTGGCTCCACGCATACAGTACGTGTGGGTTCATCGCCTGCTACTACTGCTGGATGTCCAGTATCCTGGCTCTTGATTTTTTTCCGAACGAATCTGAGCTGAGACGAGCGTCTGGATGCAGATTACTGGTAATTGGCTAACTAGCTAGTTAATAATCCCTTGGTAAATTAGTGACGACAATTGCTTAATTGTAGTCTAAATGAATTGACCGCTGATATTTGTTGGCATGATTTAAATGTTTGCTGGTAGCTGCTAGAGACAGTTAGCCAACGGAAGCTAGCTGGCTAGCTAGCTGGAGGAGCCAGTGACGGTGAAACAGCTTGGCGTGCTAGCTAGTGGCTAACTAGTTAGCTAATCTAGCTAGCTAGCGTTAGCTACGTTTGCTGTGTTGATTCAGCTTTGATTGATATCTACATTTAATCTAGTTAGCTAACAATTCTAACTGTAAATGTTTTAACTAGCTAGCTTGTTATTTGTCTGTATAGCAAATAATTCGTCCTATTTCAAGTTAGCTAGCTATCCATTTTGCTTAGCACAAAAGCTACCTAGCTAGCTACCTAATTTACTAAGCTAGCCAGCTAGCTTGGCAAACACTAGCTAGCAACTTTCACAACGTGAAGTAACCAGCTAACTAGCTAGGTAACTAACGTTAGCTAAGCCAATTGTGTATTGATGCTTCAATAAAATAGGGTTTTATTGCTGTGTAACGTTAGTGTGTTTTGTCAGTTCAGTAGTCCAGCTAAATACTATTGTTATTAACTAGCTACTCATTGTTACACTGACTGTAATTACACTGTTTTGCTTAGCCTGTGTTTGTGTTACACTAAGGCCTATTGTCTGAGTACTTGTTATAATACTTCTGTATCCCTTGTGATTTTAGGTCCATAGGAAAGCAAATAATTACTGAAGAATGAAGTACAATCATTTCAGCAACTCTCTTCTTCATCATCAGTCCACGTTGCTGTCCTCTTGTCCACGACTGATCATATTTGTAGTTTGATCTGGAACACAAGAGTGACCTAAAACCTCTGGACAGTTCCTGACTGGACTGCTGTTATCTCTGCATTCTCGCCTTCCCCGAGATTTCATCTCCACAGCATACCCTTGAAATAAAGGGTCAACTTTTTGGGATAAACATTACACACTTTATATAGGAAAGTGTGTAATATATCTGGAATATAGGCCTACCCTACACTTCTCTGTGAGCAGAATAGGCCTTTAAATTTTTCTTTGTCCCGTGTTATTGTGGCGTTATACCTTTGGTGAGACACTATGGAGTGGAATATGGAGTACTGTATGGAGCAGGTTATGCAGAAGGACCTGGGTCGGAGACTACAGGTGGGCCAGGACATCATAGACTCCATCCTGGACAAGGACAAGTTCCAGGACTTGGAGCAGGACCAGACCATGCTGGACAGAATGGGTGGATGGTGTCGCTACCAACTGGGTCAACTCCAGCAATTTCAAGGTATGGGATACCATGGGATGGCACTGTCACAGGCAGCCAAAAACGTGCTCTATAACCATAAGGTGAAAGTGACTGGTGTAACACAAGTATAGGAAAGAGACTGTCATTCACTGTAACATAGTTCAGAAAGGGTGTGTGAGACTGTCACCTGGGGGGAGAATATAACCTACAGGCCCTGTGGCTTCAAACTTCACACAAGGGCTTGTTGTGCACAATATTAGGTTAGTTGCTTTATAAGCTTACTTCATGCATACTGCAGTGATGAACTGACTAGTGGGTTAGCTCCTGATGACTGTTGATGGTCTTCTCTTGACCCCCAAAATCCCCACCAGAGTAGATCTCACCTTGCCAGTCCTAGATAAGATGTGATGGTGATTCATCAGATGTAGCCTAAGCCTAGCTAGCCTACATGTCCAGCAAAACCAAAACATTACATCACCCACCCATTCTTTCACTATTAGGTCTTCAGCCTCAGTACAGATCACAAACACAAGATGAAGGCTGAGCAGTAAGGAATTAATTCTTCACCAAGGGGGATGGTTATCTGTTTGGTGGCCTGAATCCTTTGTGTTTGATCTGTATCCACTAGAGACGTATCCCAAGGGACATTTAGCTAACTACACAATCACTGCACTGCAGAAAGGCCATAGGATAACATGATAGGATAACATGGGACCCTAATGTTATCAGCAGAGCAGACAATTCAGCCCCCTACCCAAGCTTTAGGCTATTAACCTAGCCTATAAAATTGCCCAGACTGTTTATAACAGCTATTCAAACTCCACAAATGTCCTTCCAGACTGTCAGTGGTCAGAGTCTCCTAACGGCTTCTTCCATGTAAACATTGAGGTGGCGGAGCGGGACACTGTCAACAGTATCACAGCTTGTTTTTGTCGAGCTCTGATGTTGAGTAATCTATCGACTGAGCTCAAGCAAGGGGTTCGCTGCTTTGATTTGTCTGTGCTTTCAGGCTGGAGCTGACCTCTGAACTCTGTGTGATGAAGGGAGAAGCCATGTCAACTACTCTACTGCCACACACACACACGCACTCACACGCATAGAAAACAGCTTACCCTCTCTCAGCGAATCAGAATGCTGCACCCTGTGCTGCTCTAGAAATGGTGTCCCCTCCAATCAGAGTGATTACTCCGAGAGAGCAGTACAGTAATGGGGACATGGACTCCCACGGCAATAGTGTTGAGCTTATTTTACCAACTATCATTAGGCTACCCCAGATAAGACCCAGTCTGTCTACCTGGGCTGGCCCCCCACAAGTAGAGGGGAGGAGAACACCAGATATGAATGGCTAAGAATCAATGAATAGGCTAACCCCCTACGTGAAGAATGATCAGGATTTAGTTTATTTTCTCATTTTGCTAGCTTCTGTCATCGCTCTGCTAGTAAAGACCAGTTAGTTTTTAGCATTCAGCGCCGGAAATGCTGTGTTTTTGTTTCAGCATCAGATGGGAGTAGGTTGAAAGCTGTTGATAAAGAAGGAAAGGAAGGCAGGCCTAGTCAAACACTGCAGGACTTTCAGAGGGAGGGAGGGGGCACTGCAGCAGGCTCACAGCTCTACACAGCTGTTGACGGACAACCTGTTCTCAAATGGTGTGTGTTTGTGTTCTGTCACTTCTGAATAGTCTTCAGCACCTTGTTTTAAATGTTTTTAAATTAAAGCTATTTACTCAGACACATTTTTGATATGCAGCAATTATGAATTTGTATTTACAACCAACAATTATTTTGTACGTGCAATGTGAACTTCTCCACTAGGTGACATTAGGCAGCAGGAAACTGTTGAGAAATTGTTCTCTCTCTACAAATATAAACCCTGGGGGTTCCAAAAATTGCACCATAGCCCGAGCAAGAAGCTCAGGTGATGCGAATGTGTTGATTATGGCGTTAGCAGGGATACTCTCACTACACGTTCATTGAGTGTCCCATGCCACCCCAAGACAAGGAAAGATACCTTCCTTAGTGCCAGCCAAACCCTTATCACATCTCAAAGTTGTTTTCCGACATGGTTAGTATTTTATTTTCTACAGTAGTCCTACAGCAGCATCAGTAGGTTGTTACAATATATATTATTTGTGTTTGAGGGCTTCCTTTTGCTTTTAACATTTTATAAAGGGAACAAAACCAAGATGTATCACATTACCCACAATCCTTTGCAACCTGAACTTGTATTTCAAAGGCTTATTTTTATGATGTTATGCATTCTTCTCTCTCAATGTCTCTAACATTTATGCTTTTGTTGAATAGCCTATGTTATATATAAAAAAATATATACTAAAATGTTTATCTTTGATCTTTATTCTTAGGTGGCTTTGTTGGGAATGGACATACTGTCAGCTTTATTAACAAGACTTCAGGAACGGTTTAGGACACAGATTGGAACTGGTAAGCTATCCCTGGCAATTGTATGCATTATAACAAATATTTTGATTCATATTTTTTTTTGTCACATAATTCATATCTTTGTCTTGCCTTCTTCCTCCCATTAGTTTTGCCGAGTTTGATAGATCGACTAGGCGACTCAAAGGACCAAGTCAGAGACCAGGACCAAGCTCTTCTACTAAAGATCATGGATCAAGCTGCTAACCCACAGGTAATGTCAGCATGTACTGTAGACTCACCTACCTGTTAGTATCGAAATAAACGTTTAAATATAAAAAACGGACAACAATACATTTGTTTTCTTTTATTTATTTGCAGTATGTATGGGATCGAATGTTAGGAGGATTCAAACACAAGAACAACAGGACCAGAGAGAGTGTCTGCATTTGCTTTATCGCCACGTTAAATGTGTAAGTTCATAATAGCCAGGAAGGGTTAAAACGCTATTTCATCTGTTTTGTCATACACATTCTTTGTGCTTTTAAAAAAATAATGATTTTTTTCCCCCTTACAGATATGGAGCTCAAGGCTGACCCTCAGCAAAATTGTCCCCCACATATGTAATCTTTTAGGAGACCCACAAGCCAGGTATAGTTACATTATTTTTTGAAGCAAAAAATTGGTGCTTAGGCTATTAAACTATACTGAACAAAATATAAATGCAACATGCAACAATTTCAAAAAATTGACTGAGTTACAGTTCATATGAGGAAATCAGTCATTTGAAATAAATTAATTAGTCACATGACTGGACAGGGGCATCCATGGGAGGGCATAGGGCCACCCACTTGGACGCCAGGCCCACCCACTGGGGAGCCAGGCCCAGCCAATCAGAATTAGTTTTTCCCCACAAAAGGGCTTTGTACAGACAGATACTCCTCAGTTTCATCAGCTGTCCGGGTGGCTGGTCTCAGACGATCCCGCCTGAGTGAAGAAGCCAGATGTGGAGGTCCTGGGCTGCAGTTGTGAGGGCCGATTTGATGTACTGACAAATTCTCTAAAATGACGTTATGGTAGAGAAATTAACATTAAATTGGACATTCCTGCAGTCAGCA
The DNA here is from genome assembly GCF_020615455.1 of Coregonus clupeaformis. Lineage (NCBI taxonomy): Eukaryota > Metazoa > Chordata > Actinopteri > Salmoniformes > Salmonidae > Coregonus > Coregonus clupeaformis. The sequence goes on along the minus strand of NW_025533915.1, from coordinate 253,740 downwards.
TGCCAATTGCACGCTCCTCAAAACTTGAGACATCTGTGGCATTGTATTGTGTGACAAAACTGCACATTTTAGAGTGGCCCTATTATTGTCCCCAGCACAAGGTGCACCTGTGTAATGATCATTCTGTTTAATCAGCTTCTTGAGATGCAACACATGTCAAGTGGATGGGTTATCTTGGCAAATAATACATTTTTACTAAGGGATGTAAGCAAATGTGTGCACACAATTTGAGAGCAATAGGCTTTTTGTGTGAATGGAACAATTCTGGGATATTTTATTTCAGCTCATGAAACATGCGGGACCAACACTTTACATGTTGCGTTTATATTTTTGTTCAGTATACATTGTAGTGTTAAACTTGGATTTCAGCTGTCACTGAGGTTGACAACAGCATTATTGGTGTTTCAGAACTCTGGTGGTTGACCAACAGTGTTACAGATTCCATGTGAACTTATCAGACTTCAGTACTTTCCTGATATCTCTAGTCTGTTTATTCCTTGCAATTAGCTCCTGTTTTGTACACTTTCAAAAGGCTTTGCTCTCTTCTGTCATCACGCACTTCAACAGCACTTCTGCACTTCCTATCGGGAACAGGAAGCTGTGTCCATGGACCTCTTCCTGTACTGATATAGTGCAAGCCATATTTGTCCGTTTCAAATAGCACAACTATATTGACTATTACAGTCAATAAGAGAGAATTTCTAGATTTTTTACATATAATTTTGTGTTCAATCCAGACAAACGATTATGTCGTTGGTTAGTGTGCAGACGGATGAGTGAAGCCGTGCCTCCTGTTTTATTTCCGACACGCAGAGTGCGAGATGGGGCCATGAACTGTCTTGTTGAGATCTACAGACACGTCGGGGAGAGGGTGCGGATGGACTTGGGGAAAAAGGACTGCCACAGTCACGTTACCTTCACCCTCTGTTATATTTCTGATATCAAGGCTTTCTGTTGAAGTGCAATCACCATGACCCAGTTCTCTGGTATCTCCAGGAGCCTGCCTGTCCGCTTTTAGGCTTGCGCCTTGTCATAATTGTATGAAAATGCCCTTAAAACAATATTCTGTCTTTCTCTTTCCAGGTTGAATGTCATTTTCAGTAAATTTGATGAAGTTCAAAGATCGGGGAACATGATTCTGTCCCCTGTCTCAGGTAAGCACAGTACCTTTGCTCTCACTGTTGTACTTTCCAACTGTCCAACACCACATGGAAACATTCATCCCTTTCCATTGAGCGTTGTCATATTGATATGTTCTGGTGTAGTGCAAGCAGTGCACTGGGATTAGGACTATGCTTATGGAGTTGAGGGGGTTTCATATCCAAGCTGCGCCCATATCCATAAAGCATCTCAGAGTATGATTGCTGATCTAGGATCCGTTTAGGCTTTTAGATCATAATGCATGAAAATTATACAGAGCTGCTATCCTAATTTGATCACTGTTGTCACAGAGAAATTTCCTGCCCAGCACGAAATGCAGCTTCTAAAGTTTGTCATTTGCCCTAACGAAAAATGTATCAAACCCTACAAACATTTCTATTCATTATAATGCACATAATAATTGACATTTCCTGTTGCTGCAGGATTATTTTCCTGCTGTGAGAAACTGGTCAAATTAAGACAAGATGTATGTACAGGTAGGGACCTGATCCTAGATCAGCACTCCTACTCTGAGACACTTTGTGGATACAGACCCTGGGCTCAGACCACTTAGAGCTGGACAGAAAACCAACAACAGAGAAACCTGTTCCGTGTCCAGGCTCTTTCAGAAGAGAACAGTTAGTATGCATTGAGCAGTCTCTCTGCAGCAATGCAGGGCTGCAGGCAGGGGGTCAGATTCTCCTTTCAGCTGCTCTCTATTGGACATGTTCTTGGTATTCTGCACACAGAGTAGTGCCTTACCCTGAAGCAGCGGTATTGAAACCAGGACCGACTGATATCGGAGATTGTGTCTCTTTGTTGCTGCGGCCGTATCATTTGACTTTCTTCAGGCCTGTTAAGTCTGGGACATAAAGGGTATAATTGCTGTGGTCATGAGGCTTCACTTTCATCACAAGAGTTCACCCTGTAGAGATTAGACTAGAGCTGCTGTAATCTCTACTTTCATTTAGTAGACTGAATGACTTCATATCAAACCTAAGCAAATTGGCCAAAGCAAGGTGTCATGCTAGTTATTTTATGGTAATGCATCATTGACGTCATTGACCGACATCTCATTGGTGTTTCCTGTTCACCTTGTGGGCCAAAGAGCGGGGAAAACCCTTTGCTGTCAACACAAGTTTTTCCCCCTGTGTGGCTTCCGAAGGTTAACCAGGAATAAAGGCAATGTCTTGGCCTGGCCTCTCTACAACACCAGATACTTCAAAGGCCTGCCTCTCCTGTGCAGCTGACAGCTCATGAATGTCAACAGTCCAGGCAAGTGGAAAGGACCTCTCTCTCTGCCCAGGAATCCTGTGTCCTATTCATTTGGTACCAACCCGATTGAAACAGGGAGGTACTGCATCTGAATTTGTCCAATGAGAAACACTTGTTTTCACGGCGTGCCCTAATGAATACTAGACCTGGGGCTGGCGAAGGGAAAGGGAGAGCCAGAGAGGCTTAGCCTAGGAAGAGGCAGCAACACAAGGGACTCTGCTGCAGGCATTTTGTCATCCGTGCAGTCACAAGACCTAGCTAGAGGGGAGGGGAAGGAGTAGCCTGGAGTACGGTAGGTAGAGACAATAGAGAAGAGACAGACATACGGCAGTGTTTGTCCTTGTTGCTCACTGTTACTTAGGGTCTGTTAGTGTGTGGAATCAACAGCCTGCTATGACTACAGGAGAAGGTATGGATCTTTTTCTCTTTACAAAGGCCTTTTATAGCTACTGCATGGGTAGATTAGCTATAGTCGTGTTCGCATTGGGATTAGCCTATGGTGTTTACAGGTGGCCTCCGTAGGTAAAATGAAAGGAGTGGTGCAGGAGATTTCATACAGGATGTTTCTCTTTCTTTCATTTCTTATAAAGGAAATAGTTTGGGCTGTTTATGTTACTGTGTTTGACATTGGTGAAACATTATACTAAGATGCTAGATACAAGGCAAATTAGCCCTGGTTTGTTTAGCTCATACTTGAACAAATGTTTTGGTCAGAAGAAAGAGCAGAGGACTAAATGTTACTTTTGTCTACTTCTTCATCATTCTTGCCAGTAGCCAGTCAATTAAGGAGCCAACTGTGCTCTGTGAATAGCCCTCTGCCTAGTGCACTTCTGACGCACACATTATGAATAGGGGCACTGAATGACTGGCAGAGGTGCCTTCTGTCAGTAGGGTAGGGTTACAGCCCCTAGCTAGGGCTTCATAGTATTTTGTCTTTTTGTATTTTATTAGGCTCCCCAATTAGCTACATCCAAAGCTGCAGCTACTCTTGCTGGGGTCCACATAAAACATGACATAATACAGAACATTAATAGACAATTACAGCTGAACTACAGAAAACAACATATTACATAACATTAAAGACAGGTACAGTACTAAATAAATGTAAAATAAATAAATACATTATAATACATAGAATTAAGACATAAGTACATACATTTAAAATAAGAATACACACTTTCATATTCTTATGCCTTAGCCTTTTGTTACAGTTGCTTACTGTTACAATTGTAGGTCCTGATCCTAATCTCCAGAACCAGTTGTTCTGCAAAAAGACTAGCGTGAATCTCACAACATTAGGAACCACCCGTGTCCTTGGTTCTCCCATTTGAAATCAATACTATTCATAATATGTGATTCATAGATTCTACTGAAATGCAAGTGCACTGAAAACGACAATGGAAATGCTACAATTCCTCCAGCTAAGGCTTCAACCACAGTTTTCACCCCAGCAACTGCCAATCAGCTCATAAATGAGCTACAGATAGAGTTTCCTCCCTGTTAAAGGCTTCAATTTAATCCTTCACCTCAGCAACTGCGTTGGAGTTTTCTCCAGCTAAAGTTTCAATTGAATCATTCACTTTAGCTACATACGTGGACTTTTTAGAGATCCATCACTCCGCTAAATATATTGAACAGAGTCGTCATTGTGATGAGGTGTGAATGACGGAGTCAGGCGCAGGAGGTAAAACACAGAAATCCAGAGTTTATTCAGTGTACATGAATAAAGCGCAGCAAGTGTCAAAACAAAACTAGCACAAGGGAAAATCCACCTTGGCTACATACAAGGAAAGAGTAGCTCAACCGAGCTACTCACTCTCACAATGAACAATCACTCACAAAGGACAAGGGGGCAGAGGGAACACTTATACACAGACTAATGAGGGAATGAGTACCAGGTGTGTGTGTGATTGACAAGACAAGACAAGACAAATGGAGTGATGATAAATGGAGCGGTAGTGGCTAGTAAGCGGTGACACGACCGCCGAAACCTGCCCGAGCAAGGAGGAGGGGCAGCCTCGGCTGAATTCGTGACAGTACCCCCCGACGCGCAGCTCCAGCACTAGCGCCGACAAGCCTCGGGACGGCCAGGAGGACGGAGCAGGGCGAGTCGAATGGCGGCGGAATGGAAGTCCTCAACAGAGAGGGATCGAGGATATCCTCACTGGGACCCAGCACCGTTCCTCCGGACCGTACCCTTCCCACTCCACGAGGTACTGAAGGCCTCACCCGGCGCCTCGAATCCAGTATGGAATTGACAGAGTCGCCGGCGCTCCTCGATGTCCAAAGGCGGTGTAGGGACCTCCCGCACCTCAGACTCCTGGAGCGGACCAGCCACCACCCGGCCTGAGGAGAGACACATGAAACTAGGGGTTAATACAGTAGTCAGGGGGAGTAATAACCTATATGTGACCTCGTTGATTCTCCTCAGACTTTGAACGGCCCACAAACCGCGGGCTCAGCTTCCCGGCAGGGGCAGGCGGAGGGGCAGATTCCGGGTCAAAGCCAGCCCGATCCCCGGTACAAAGACGGGGCCTCACTGCGGTGATGGTCACGTTGGCGTTGGAGGTGAACACGGGCAGTGTTCCACGTCTCCTCGCGCGCCGAAACCAGTCATCCACCGCAGGAGCCGTCTGGCTCTGGTGCCACGTGCCAGAACCGGTTGATAACCAAAACACACTGAAATGGTGTTAGGTTCGTAGAGGAGTGGCGGAGAGAGTTCTGGGCATATTCTGCCCATGGCAGGAACACTGACCACTCCCCCGGACGGTCCTGGCAATAGGACCTCAGGAACCTACCCACATCCTGATTTACCCGTTACACCTGCCCATTACTCTCAGGGTGGGACCCAGAGGTCAGGCTGACCGAGACTCCCAGACGTTCCATGAACGCCTTCCAGACTTTTGACGTGAACTGGGGACCTCGGTCAGACACTATATCCTCTGGTACCCCGTAGTGCCGGAAGACGTGTAACCAGGGCCTCCGCAGTTTGCAGAGCCGTGGGGAGACCGGGCAGAGGAAGGAGGCGGCAGGCCTTCAAAAAGTGGTCCACAATGACCAGGATGGTGGTGTTCCCTTGAGAGAGAGGCAGATCAGTTAAAAAAATCAACACTCAAATGAGACCATGGTCGTTGTGGAACTGGTAAAGGTTTTAACTTACCCACTGAGAGGTGCCTAGGTGCCTTACTCTGGGCGCACACTGAGCAGGAGGAAACATACACCCTCACGTCACAGCTCCCGATCACCAATGCTGTAGTTCTGCTCCGCCGGGCTGAGCTTCTTTGAGAAGAACGCACAGGGGCGGAGCTTGAGTGGCGTGCCCGAGCGTTGAGACAGGACTGCTCCCATCCCAACCTCGGACGCATCCACCTCCACTACGAACGGTAGTGATGGATCGGGGTGGGCCAGTACCGGGGCCGAGGTGAACAGTTCCCTCAGGTTACTGAAGGCCCTGTCAGCCTCAGCAGACCAGCGGAGCAGGGACGGCCCACCCTTCAACAGAGATGTAATGGGAGCTGCGACCTTGCCAAAGCCCCGGATAAACCTCCGATAATAGTTGGCGGAGCCAAGGAAGCGCTGCACCTCCTTTACCGTGGTTGGAGTCGGCCAATTACGCACGGCTGAAACGCGAATCTCCCTCCCATCTCCACACCTGAGGTGGTAATGCGGTATCCGAGGAAGGAGATGGACTGCTGAAAAACAAACTTCTCTGCCTTGGCATAAAGGTCATTTTCCAACAGTCGGGGCAGTCTGCGAACCAGGACACATGCTCGCGCGCTTAGCGAATACACCAAGATGTCATCGATGTAGACCACTACACCGCGACCAAGCATGACCCGAAACACCTCGTTCACAAAGGACTGGAAGACTGAGGGAGCATTCATCAAACCATAGGGCATCACCAGGTATTCATAATGCCCTGTGGTTGTGCTGAATGCTGTCTTCCACTCTATCTCCCTCTCGGATACGCACCAGGTTGTACGCACTCCTGAGATCTAATTTAGTGAAGAAGCGCGCTCCATGCAATGACTCAACCACTGACGGAATGAGGGGGAGAGGATAACTAAATCTAATCGTCTCCCTGTTCAGTGGTTGATAGTCAATGCAACGGGCGCAGACCCGCCCGTCTTTCTTCTTCACAAAAAATAAACTTGAGGAGGCGGGTGAAGTGGAGGGACGTATGTACCCCTGGTGCAGGGACTCGGGGACGTACGTCTCTGCCTGCGACAGGGGATACATATATACCTGGGAGGTACAGCGTCTACCCAAAGGTTTATTGCGAATCCCCTGCCCGATGAGGTGGCAATTTAGTTGCTTTATTCTTGGAGAAAACTTGTGCCAGATCATGGTATTTGGGGGAATGCGCACGGTGGAGGCACCGTCTGACTTTCCACCGTGGTTGCACCAACGGAAACACCCAGACACCTACCCTGACACTCCACGACCACCCTGTGAACGCATGAGAAAGTGGGGTTGTGGAGTGCTAGCCACGGAATACCTAACACCACAGGGAAAGCAGGAGACTCAATGATGGAAAAAAGTGACCTGCTCACAATGCGTCTCCTGTGTGATCATGGTGACTGGTACCGTGACTTCCTTTATCAACCCGGACCCTAATGGTCGACTATCAAGTGCTCTGATGGGGCGTGGAATGGATAGGGGAACTAATGAAATGCCCTGGCAAGCGTGCAAAGGTTTTATCCATAAAGTTCCCAGCTGCGCCTGAATCTACAAGCGCCTTACACTTGGGAACTCTCATGTAATCAGGGAAGTATATGGGTATGGTACAGTGCACAGCAGAGGGCTCTGAACAAGTGTGGGTGCTCAATACCTGGGGTGATGCGAGAGTGCCCTGCGGCCACCTCTTGACCCAAAAGAGCGCTGACGACAACGTGTGGTGGAATGTCCTTCGTGCCATCCGATTGGCACTGGCGCTGTCGTCCTGCTCTCTCGGTGCGCGGTACCACCCAGCTCCGGAGCTCTGGATCCGCGTTGAGTTGGGGCGGGAACGGGCAGACCTCCTCCAGGACGTCCTCTGGTTGCCAGCAGGTTATCCAGACGAATGTCCATGTCCACCATTTCGGTAAAAGACAAACTGGTGTCACGGCACGCTAGCTCCCGTCGGACGTCCTCCCGTAGATGGCACCGGAACTGGTTGATCAGGGCCCACTCGTTCCTCCCGGATCCTGTTGCCAGAATCCGGAACTCCAGCACGAACTCCTGTACTGTCCTTGTCCCCTGCCTCAAGTGGACCAGCTGCTCACCCGCCTCTCGACCCTCGGGCGGGTGATCGAAAACCGCCCGAAATAGGCGGGCAAACTCCCTGTAGTCCACCAACGCGGCTCCTCCTTCTCTCCAAACCGCGTTGGCCCACTCCAGGGCTTTCCCCGAGAGGCAGGAAATGAGGACGGACACTGGAGCAGTACAGCTCCAGTTGGAGAGGGAATCCCTGACATAGAGCCGGCGTCCCATCGAACGCCCGTGGTCGAGATATCTGGATCCCTCCGGGTGCTGTGATGTAGGTGGCTGGATCCGGTTGGCCAGATCTCCAGGCGTTGGACGACCTGAAGAACCCGATCCATCGCTTCCCCCAAGCTGGCCAGCATAGTGGAATGTTCCTGGACCCTTGCCACTATTCCAGGCATGCGCTCCTCTCCTGCTGACTCCATAGAGGGTGAGTGATTCTGTGATGAGGTGTGAATGACGGAGTCAGGCGCAGGAGGTAAAACACCGAAATCCAGAGTTTATTCAGTGTACATGAATAAAGCGCAGCAAGCGTCAAAACAAAACTAGCACAAGGGAAAATCCACCTTGGCTACATACAACCAAGCTACTCACTCTCACAATGAACAATCACTCACAAAGGACAAGGGGGCAGAGGGAACACTTATACACAGACTAATGAGGGAATGAGTACCAGGTGTGTGTGATTGACAAGACAAGACAAATGGAGTGATGATAAATGGAGCGGTAGTGGCTAGTAAGCCGGTGACGACGAACGCTGAAACCTGCCCGAGCAAGGAGGAGGGGCAGCCTCGGCTGAATTCGTGACAGTCAATATCATCAGATGGGCTTCACTTACTGCATTCGCCCTGTCTAGTGCATAGAAATGAACTAAACCAAACAATTGCCGTGTTACAGTCTACCGCCCGTAAAGGCTTAGCTAAGGTATAGTTTGTGGCCTTTGGACTTATTTTAATAAAGTCCCCTTGATATGGAGTTTCCTCCAGTTCTCATAAACTTGTTTTGCATATCTATTTTCATTCCCGCATCACACTCACACCCAGCAGCATCCACCAGTCACACACAAAATAAGAATACACTTTCATAAAACTTTGCTCTACTGACTGACATCAGTAAACTGACCAGACTATCATATTATATGGAGCAGTATGTTCTTACTCTACTGAGGCTTTGCTTACGAATGCTTTCTCTGAGCAGGCACTGATATCTTGATACTAAGGGCACATCCTAGCTTTTAACTTTAACCCAAACACCAAATGTGCTTGCAAGGGAGATGCTACAGCTATTTAGGTCAGAGGCGCTGTGGTTTGCTGTTTTATTAGTTTTTTAAAGCTACTTTTGCTGCTTGCTTGAGTGATTTGAGATGGCAGGGAGTTCCAAGCTACAGTATTAGGCTCTATATTTACTGTGAATTGCCTTGAATTTGTTTTTTTGGCTTTAGGGACTAAGGAAAGACCTTTAGTTGCATGCCTTGTGGAGTATGAATGTCTGTCAGAGCTGTATGTTAGTTGATTGAATAGGACCGTTTTGGAGTAACAAAAAAACGAGAAGTGATACAGACAATTTCTTCTCTACTATGAGCCAGGAAATGTCAACATGCTGTTGACATTAGCTCTTGGAACATTGCTGGATAAGACGTGCTGCTCTGTTTTGGGCCAGCTGTAGCGTTATGTCTTTCTTTGCAGCACCTGACCATATTACCGTGGCAGAAGTCACGATAAGATCAAATTGAGCCTGCAGGACTTCTTTTGATCAGTTGTGGTAACCTAGTCCTGACAGGTTACAGTCTAAAGTGACACCAAGAAGATTAGTTTCCTCAACTTGTTCTATAACCACATCTTTCCTAACCAGATCCAGCTTAGGTCTAGAGCAGCGGTCTCCAACAGGCCGATTATGAGTAGCTTGCCAAACAATTCTGAAAGTACATGCAATTTTCACGTGTTCCACTGCAAACTGTCATAAACAAATCTCACAAGTATCAGACACCCAAGCTCCCAGCTACTATCTAATCAACGCAACATTGACATTTATCCCATTCCTGGTTATCCACTATTGGCTTAAAAAGCCAAACTTAACACACTATCGGCCAATTAATTTCCAGCAATATTGCCCACCTGTCTGTGTGGTGCGTGCGTTTGTCTATCACCGTGTTACCAGTTGATGTGATGACCATTTTGTGGGTTGACAGAAATACTTTCCCAAAACCATCTCAATTAAATGTTAACTGCAAAGTAGGCTTACCTGGCAGAAGTATATCATGAGGAAGTATATCATTTGTATCTATTATTTGTTATTTTCAAGCGTTTCCATGAAATGAGAAGCAGCAGTGCAGAACCATAGCTAGACTGGCATATTCCTCACTCACTAGATATGCAATTAAAGGGAATTACTCAAAAAAATATATATTTGTTAGTTTTCTTCCAGACCTAAAAACAATTGTATTCTGATGTGATGTAACCAGTGGTGTAAAGTACTTAAGTAAAAATACTTTAAAGTACTACTTAAGTAGTTTTTTGGGGTATATTTATTATTTATATTTTTTCAACTTTTGCTTTTACTTCACTACATTCCTTAAGAAAATATTGTACTTTTTACTCCATACATTTTCCCCTGACACCCAAAAGTACTCGGTACATTTTGAATGCTTAGCAAGCACAGGAAAATGGTCCAAAAACGCACTTATCAACAGAACACTTACCCTGGTCATCCCTACACCCTACTGCCTCTGATCTGGTGGACTCATTAAATACACATGCTTTGTTTGTAAATGATGTCTAAATGTTGAGTCTGCCCCTGGCTATCCATCAATTTAAAAAAATAAGAAAATGGTACCGTCTGCTTAAAATATAAGGAATTTGAAATGATTTATACTTGTACTTTTGATACTTAAGTACATGTTGGCGATTACATTTACTTTTGATACTTACTTAAGTATATTTAAAACTAAATACTTTTAGACTTTTACTCAAGTAGTATTTTACTCGGGTGACTTTCACTTTACTTGAGTCATTTTCTATTAAGGTATCTTTTACTTTTACTCAAGTATGACAATTGGGTACCTTTTCCACCACTGGATTTAACTATTGACATTGACTCAGAACATCCAATTCCATTGTTTCTCTATGAACTATTTTATTTTTGAGAGTGAAAAACCTAAAAGAAATCTAAAACCAGGAAAAATAAAATCACATATTTTATAGAGCCCCCTTAAGAGTGGCTTAATAACCATTATTTTACATTTACATTGACATTTTAGTCATTTAGCAGACGCTCTTATCCAGAGTGACTTACAGTTAGTGAGATGCATACATTATTATTATTTTTATTAATTTTTCATACTGGCCCCGTGGGAATTGAACCCACAACCCTGGCATTGCAAACGCCATGCTCTACCAACTGAGCTACATCCCTGCCGGCCATTCCCTCCCCTACCCTGGACGACGCTGGGCCATTGTGCTGCGCTGCCCCATGGGCATATTGACAGAAAACAGTGCGCTACTTTCTCTTGTACAGTAAGGAACAGGGAAGAGTTGCAGGGGAGTGGGAAAAGAAAAGAATGTTCCTATTTGAAAGCTAGAAAAGAATGTGTAGCTCGTGACGTTTCATTTTTTAAAAGTAGCTCTCATGTTAGAAAAGGTTGGAGACCCTGATCTAGAGCTTAAGGAATGATTTGTTCTGAAATACTATGCTCTTAGTCTTCGATATATTCAGGACTGGTTTATTGCTGGCCAACCATTCTGAATCTAACTTCAACTCTTTGTTTAGAGTTGCAGTGATTTCACTAGCTTGTTTAAGGCTAGTGGTAAATCATTAGTAAAAATAGAAAACAGTAACAGGCCAAGACAGCTCCCTTGCGGAATTCCACAGTTTACATGTATTAGATTAGAGAGGCTCCCATTGAAGAAAACCCTCTGTGTTCTATTAGATAGATTGCCATATCATTGATCAAAAGCTGAGGGTGTAAAGCCATACACACATAAGTTTTTCCGCTAACAGATGATGGTCAATAATATCAAAAGCTGCACTGAAATTGGTCTGCTGTTAGAACCAGAAAAGGGTGGTTAACCATTCTTGGGAAGCGGAATGACTTTAGCTTCCTCCAGGTTTGAGGGAAAAAATGTTTCTCCAAGCTCAGATATGAGAAATAGGAGCTGCAACATATTCCGCTACTATCCTCAGTAGCTTTCCATCTAAATTGTCAATACCAGGTGGTTTCTCATTATTAATGGCCAGCAACAATTTGTTCACCTCTTCCACACTAACTTTATTTTTCTAATGACATTTTAATTTACAATGCTTTTCTTTCATAATTATGAAGATCTAACTAGAGTGAAGAGAGTGCCTGTAGGCATGGGATTGGTTATGTGCAACATTCATTCATTCAGGATTGTTTTGATGCTGGCTTGGCTTTTCACTCCTATTTGTCTAGTTGATTGTGAGAAATTACTGCTGAAATGTATGTTTTTTTTCTTGCAGAAATTGCATTAATATTTGAAACGAATAGGGCTGTTGAATTGTGCTGCTCCTATGTTGTCAAGTGCTTGAGTAGCTCGTTCCCCGGTGAGAAAGTTTCTCTGTGAGAGAATGGCTGGTTTGTGCTCAAGGTATCGGATGGTGGAGAGGAAGAGCAAGCTGTGTGTTGATAGTTGGTGTCCTCAGGTACTGTAGAGAATAATGGAGTGTTCTCCTCAGAGGTACTGTAGGTTGAATTCCACAGTATCACTTTCAGGTTGAAGCTGTTGTTGCTCTGTTCTCAGACAACAACTGGTACCATTATCAGGGTGCACTGCCATCTAGTGGATTAAATAGTGAACGTCTGGTTTGCAGGAGATTATTACTGCATTATAAAGTAGGTCTCATGTGGCTTATGATTCATTGCTGATTTTGTTGTTTTCTTTTAGGATGCACTCATGGATCCATAGGTTATGTGTCTAACATTGTCTATGCAAACACTGTTGTCTATGTCCTGAACATGTAATCAAATGGCTACCCAGACTATTTGCATTGCCCCCCCTCTTTTATGCTGCTGCTACTCTCTGTTTATTATCTATGAATAGTCACTTTAATAACTCTACCTACATGTACATATTACCTCAATTACCTCAGTACGGTACCCCCTGTATATAGCCTCGCTATTGTTATTTTTACTGCTGCTCTTTAATTATTTGTTACTTTTATTTCGTATTATTTTATATTGTATTTTTAGTGTGAATTTTATTTTTGTATTCTTTCTTAAAACTGCATTGTTGGTTACAGGGCTTGTAAGTAAGCATTTCACTGTTGTATTTGCGCTTGTGACGAATAAAATTGGATTTGATTTTCTTCGTAGCTTTAACCAAACAGGATGTTTTGCATTCAGACCAGTTGTACTGCCCTTGCTCACAAAGAGTCCATGATTTTATCTGCATAGAAAAGTATTGTGCGGGCCGCCTAAGGGTTTCTTCGGCCACCTATGTCAAAACAGTAAAAAAAAAATAAAAACGTTTTCAGTGTAAACTTCAACGACTAAAACCAGATATAAAGTACAGTGAGGGGAAAAAAGTATTTGATCCCCTGTTGATTTTGTACGTTTGCCCGCTGACAAAGAAATGATCAGTCTATAATTTTAATGGTAGGTTTATTTGAACAGTGAGAGACAGAATAACAACAATCAAAATCCAGAAAAACGCATGTCAAAAATGTTATAAATTGATTTGCATTTTAATGATGAGACTAAAAATTGAGCTTTTTGGCCATCAAGAAAAATGTCTGGCGTAAAGCCAACACCTCTCATCACCCCGGAGAACACCATCCCCACAGTGAAACATGGTGGTGGCAGCATCATGCTGTGGGGATCCCCTGTAGCTCAGTTGGTAGAGCATGGCGCTTGCAACGCCAGGGTTATGGGTTCGTTTCCCACGGGGGGCCAGTATGAAAATATATGCACTCACTAACTGTAAGTCGCTCTGGATAAGAGCGTCTGCTAAATCACTAAAATGTAATGTTTTTCATCGGCAGGGACTGGAAAACTGATCAGAATTGAAGGAATGATGGATGGTGCTAAATACAGGGAAATTCTTGAGGGAAACCTGTTTCAGAGATTTGAGACTGGGACGGAGGTTCACCTTCCAGCAGGACAATGACCCTAAGCATACTGCTAAAGCAACACTTTGAGTGGTTTAAGGGGAAACATTTAAATGTCTTGGAATGGCCTAGTCAAAGCCCGGACCTCAATCCAACTGAGAATCTGTGGTATGACTTAAAGATTGCTGTACACCAGCGGAACCAATCCAACTTGAAGGAGCTGGAGCAGTTTTGCCTTGAAGGATGGGCAAAGATCCCAGTGGCTAGATGTGCCAAGCTTATAGAGACATACCCCAAGAGACTTGCAGCTGTAATTGCTGCAAAAGGTGGCTCTACAAAGTATTGACTTTGGGGTGGGTGAATAGTTATGCACGACTCAAGTTTTCAGTTTTTTGTCTTATTTCTTGTTTGTTTCACAAAACAAAATATTTAGCATCTTCAAAGTGGTAGGCATGTTGTGTAAACCAAATGATACAACCCCCAAAATAAATTTTTAATTCCAGGTTATAAGGCAACAAAATAGAAAAATGCTAAGGGGGGTGAATACTTTCGCAAGCCACTGTAAGTCAATGCAAAATTTGTAGAATTGCAGGAAATTAGCTTTAAAACAGCTTCTATATTTTTCAGACTGTGACCACACCCTTGGCCACTCCCATGGCTATGCCCACCGACTAAGGCCCATTTTGATCCAGAAAAAACTCAGTCTTTATTTACAATGCAAACACTGCAATCTGAACCTGAACCCTCTCTGCTTGCTTCTGAAGCCAACATTTGCATGCAGCTCATCCTTTAGCTGCGAATTTCCCTCCATTTTGCTCTGCTGTCTGTGCTGACAAATTCCACATCTGTTAAGGAAAATAATCTTGAAGACAGAGAATAACCAACTGCCTGTAGATAGAGTAAATTCCACCTTGTCTCTCTCATCACTCTCCAGTGATGGCGCTAGGCTCACTGACCTGTTAAGATTGAATTCATGGCTCATCAGTTTCTGTCTGGCTCCTCCCACTCCCAGGCCTGGTGGCATATCATGGTGATAGAGAGGGTGTGTCCTTGGCTCCTCTCTCCCCTGTGGGAGGTGGAGCTGTCCATCTGCTCTCTCTGTAATCACTGCTCTACGGGCCGGCTCACTGTGCTCAGTAGGGGGGACACCTAGCATCACAGCACGCAGCAAGCGCTTGTGTGTACTGGGAGAGTGTGTCAACTGTGTAGCAGGAGGGCAGCCATAGCCTGAGCCACGGGTGCTCACGCGTCAGGGAGGAGAGCGTGTAGCTGTTACTGCTAGCTGCCTGCAGCGTGGGAGCTAGCTGGGAGACCTGTGGAGACTGTGAGGAGTGAGGAGGGGGTCTGGAGTGGACCGTCTGTCGACATGCTGAGGAAACTGGTCTGCAGGAAGATCTGTGCCTGTAAGCTCTGCTTCTCTTTCTTCTTGACACGTGGGGGTAGAGGAGAGACCCATTGTATTCATGTTAATGAGCGCCTTGGAGGAATGTGGGTCATGTCAAGAGATGAAGATTGAGAGATTGGGGAGATTTACATTTTCAGCTGAGGAGTGACAGACAGAGGACAGCTGGGTACAGAGTATGCACTATAAAGACTGAAGGCTCAGACAATCTGAAGGCTATCACAACCATTTCTGGATTTTAATACATTCATTGCTGAATGGTTGTTTCCCTAAAATGGTCTTTAACCTAGATGAAAACGGTACAATGAGTTTTGTATCTGTTGTACTTTGTATTAATGAGCTACCCTTATCACAACTGGTAGTTGATGACACAGAAATGCTCAGAGCTGGGTTTTAAATGAGGCTGGTTTATTAGACACCTTGTTGGGATATTGACAGTGTACGTCGTTTTAATATTGCAATGAGGAGAGAAACACTGAGGTAGATGGCACATAACTGATGTGATGTGTTGGTGTGCTGCCCTGCAGTGTGTGTGGACCTCTGAATAATGCATGGGGTTTTGTTTCATTGATCGCTGGTCTGGCAGATTACTCTGCCCCCTCTGGGCCGACCGACCGGGACTCACATGTTCAGTACACCAGTTTGTGGGGTAGTCACTTCCACTTCCAAAGCATGTGGCGCAACCACCGGTGACCGGAATCAGACCTAGACAATTACCAACAGAATGAACGCTGATGACCCCCCCCAATGTGTGTGTGTGAAGGTCATGCCAAAAGGTCATGTAGGCGGCTGCTGAAATGTGTTGTTGTATGAGGGAATGGGATTGAGCACATGGTGCTGATATGAAACGTGCTTTGTTTGTTTTGTACAGTCAGCATTCAAATTGTGTCAGAGTTGAAATAACTTGAGTTCTCTGTTTTGCCTTCCTCCCAGATAAGAACTTTGATGATTTCGGTGGACGGGGGGCGGTCCTCTTCTTCTAAGGGCCCCTCCTCAGGGAAGAAGACGGTGAGCATGGGGTCGTTCCGTAAGCCCAGCTCTGCTTCCAGCACCAAATCAACAGGTGAGATGCCCTTCCTGTTCACTCCAGCACCAGCAGAGAGTGTATTAGGGATGGAACGATGAGCCATGACTATTTTAACATTGTCAAATGGGATTAGTTCTTTCTCCTACCACAGTATGCCTTTCATTTGCTTCCTCAAGAATGATTGTGTGTGTGTGTGTCTGTGTGCGTGCTCTATCTGTGTGCGTGCATTGTTCATGCTTTTAGACTTCATGATGTCTGGATTATCTAGAAAAGCCTTTATTTGGCTATGGGTAATAACAGGGGCTCTGCAGTGCAACCATTTTACTCACAAATGCACATAGAATTTTTATTTCGAGCACCAGTGCGCCTAGAAAAATGAATGATTCTAATTAATATCTCAAATACTTTTCATCGTGCTCCTAAATTGATTTGTGTTCGCCTACATTTTTTCAACTTAGGGCGCACACGTTCTCCATGTAAAAAGGTTGAGCGTAGAGCCCTGAATAATGACCTCTGTCCAGGATTTGTATGGGAGATAAGTCACTGTGGAGCTGTCTAGTGTCTATCTGTAACCTTGGAACAGTGCCGATGGTGAGGATTATGTTATGATGTAATGGAACCAGAACACAGAGAGAACACAGATTTGATAGAAACATGGGATAATGAGAATTGAGCGTGATATACCCTGCATGAACTCCATAAGGCTGCAGCCAATCCAAGATGAATATTTGTGTGAATAATAGCCTACTAGAATAGCTTCCTGGTAAAGTTAACAATTTTGACCTTGTGGTCTTCTGCTTATATCAGGGAGAGATGGTCCTAGTGCTGCTTCTGCTGCTGGGGCTGTGGATGAGGAGGACTTCATCCGGGCCTTCGAGGAGGTGCCCACTATGCAAGTATGTGTTCACTCTCATAACAATATCAAAATCATTCCACACTATTCTCGCTTGGGCAAACTTGCCCTATGTTACAGGGAGTATATTAAACGCATTTGGAATGTGCTTCCTCTAAGGGATTCCTCTTCTCTCCTCCTCTCAGCTTTTCTCTAACAGGGAGATGGAGGACGCCATGACCAAGATCAGAGAGGTGCTGGCTGACGACAAACGAGACTGGGAGCACAGAGTCACTGCGGTAAGAGACTACCAACCAATCGTCCCCCACCTCCAGATGACTTCATCACACTGGCTACATTCCAGTATCCACACTAGCGTACCACTTAGAATGACGCAATGTATTGGCCATGCTTTCTAAGTGTGGATTTTGGAATGTAGCCACGACTATTAAGTAACTGTTCTGTTAAGCAGCCACTTCATCATTTGATTGGAAATGTTATTTTGATGAATGGCTTGATGAGCATTGTCTTCTTCTCTCTAGTTGAAGAAGATGCGTTCTGTGCTCTTGGCAGGAGCGGTGATTTTGATGGTTTCTCCCAGCAGCTGCGTCTCATGGAGGCAGCCTTTAAGATGTCCGCTAAAGACCTGCGCTCTCAGGTGGTCAGAGAGGCCTGTATCACTCTGGGGGGTAAAGGAGACCTCTGGTCCTATTCTCTTACTCACGGTATCAATTCAAATCAAACAAGCTTTCTTAATGTTACCAAAGCCATACTATTATAATTTATACAATATCAATGCAATAAAATAACTGAAATTACAAAGAGTGTTAGGAATGTTTTTTTCCCCACACTTTATTGTACAGCCCCATCAGTACAAAATAAGATACTATTGATATCATAATAACTTGTCTCCATCTCTTTTTCGTACCTCTATCCTGCAGCCACCTGTCCTACATCCTGGGGAACAGGTTTGACCATTGTGCTGAGTCCATCATGCCCACTCTCCTAACCCTGGTCTCTAACCGGCCAAGGTCATGGCCACATCCGGCATCGCTGTCATACGACTCATCATCAGAGTGAGTGGACAGGAAAGTTATTGACATTTGAATGAAGTTGAGGGGTGAATTTAATTTAGTTCAATTGAGCTGGGTTGTTGAGTGTCAGTTAGACCAAATGGTCGAGTGGCTAGCCTTGCTTTTTAGGAACAAAAACACACATCTTTCCTTCCCGAGGGCTGCAAATTGCATTCCACTGCATTCCGATGTGGGCATTCATTGTTGGTGGTTGCTTGCGATTGTTCTCCAAAGATGCCTTGTGTGTTCCTCACATTTCTATTGAGTTTAGAACAGCTAGTAACTGAATTAGTAAAAACTGGTCTTTCTCTGTCTTCCAGCATACACACTACCCTCGTCTCATTCCTACCCGTGACCAGCAGCTGCCAATCTAAATCTGTGGCCGTGAAAGGTAAACAAACAAACAGCCTCAGAAAGACTTATCCTATTCGCTCTCTAGCTGAATGTCTGTCTGTTTTCCCTGACTGTCTTATTGTTCTATTTCCAGGCGCTGTTTTGAGTTCTTGGACCTCTTGCTGCAGGAGTGGCAGACCAACTCTCTAGAGAGGTCACGCTAAAATGGCTGCTACTAGACAGGCCTATAAACTCATACTTATAATTGTCCCCCTCTTCAACAACTTAATATTGTATTGCTGTGATGTAGCTAGCTACTGTACTGTAAACCTTTTTCTAGCTACTGTCAAGTGAATTTTTACAGTAATATGAAACAATGTTGTTGTCAGTGAGTCGCTCCTCATCTCCGCAGTTTCCATGGCAATGCCAGGGAGGGATATCTATCCCATAAAAGCACACTGTGCTTCATCATTGTGGTGAAACCAAATCTCTGACTGGGATGTCAGGGAGCTCTCAGGTCCCCTTCTCATTGAATTACATTTCGTCCCAAATGGCACCCCTATTCCTGTATAGTGCAGTACTTTTGACCAGAGCCCTGGCACCTGGTCAAAAGCAGTACTATGTAGGGAATAGGGTGCCGTAGGCTCTGGGTCAAAAGCAGTGCACTATATAGGGGAATAGGGTGCCCGTAGGGCTCTGGTCAAAAGTAGTGCACTATATAGGGATTAGTGTGGCATTTGGGATGTAAACCGTAGCTTTTATGCTGTGGTGGTTTTGGTGGAGAGGGGGGTAAAGGGGATGCTGCATGCAGAGAGAATGAAGCTGGTGTTCCTTCTCTGTTTGACCCCTCAGGAATGTAGCTGTTCTGACTGAGACCATCAAGAAAGGAGTCCATGATGCAGACTCCGAGGCCAGATCAGTGGCCAGGAAGTAAGTCACTCTCACACTATGTCGGCCATACATTAACCATATTTTTATTTGAAAATAGGAGTTCACAAACATCACATGTTATCATGGTAACAACTTTTCCTCCACATTTGATATCTGCCAACCTGAAACATTGCTCCATTGAAGACAGGCTGTCTCACTCTTTCTGCGCCTTTGTCCTCTCTGTTGTTTTGTGCAGGTGTTACTGGACGTTCCACGGCCACTTCAGCCGGGAGGCGGAGCAGCTGTTCCAGGCTCTAGAGTCGTCCTATCAGAAGGCTCTCCAGTCCCACCTGAAGAGTTCTGACAGCATAATGTCCCTTCCTGCCTCAGACCGCTCCTCCTCCTCCTCACAGGAGAGCCTCAAGTGAGACACTCCATCCTTTCTATCCTTCTATCCTTCTCCCCTTCTCTCTCTCTCTCTCTCTCTCTCTCTCTCTCTCTCTCTCTCTCTCTCTCTCTCTCTCTCCTCTCTCTCTCTCTCTCTCTCTTCTCTCTCTCTCTCTCTCTCTCTCTCTCTCTCTCTCTCTCTCTCTCATTCTCTCTCTCTCTCATTCTCTCTCTCTCTCTCTCTCTATTCTCTCTCTCTCTCCTTCTCTCTCTCTATCCTTCTCTCTCTCTATCCTTCTCTCTCTCTATCCTTCTCTCTCTCTATCCTTCTCTCTCTCTCTCTCTCTCTCTATCCTTCTCTCTCGCTCTCTCTCTCTCTCTCTCTCTCTCTCAATTCAAGGGGCTTTATTGGCATGGGAAACATATGTTTACATTGCCAAAGTAAATGAAATAGATACTAAACAAAAGTGAAATGAACAAAAAAAATGAACAGGAAACATTACACAAAAGTTCCAAAAGAATAAAGACATTTCAAATGTCATATTATGTCTATATACAGTGTTGTAACGATGTGCAAATAGTTAAAGTACAAATGGGAAAATAAATATGGGTTGTATTTACAATGGTGTTTGTTCTTAACTGGTTGCCCTTTTCTTGTGGTAACAGGTCACAAATCTTGCTGCTGTGATTTCACACTGTGGTATTTCACCCAATAAATATGGGAGTTTATCAAAATTGGATTTGTTTTAGAATTCTTTGTGGGTCTATGTAATCTGAGGGAAATATGTGTCTCTAATATGGTCATACATTTGGCAGGAGGTTAGGAAGTGCAGCTCAGTTTCCACCTTGTTTTGTGGGCAGTGTGCACATAGCCTGTTTTCTCTTGAGAGCGAGGTCTGCCTACGGCGGCCTTTCTCAATAGCAAGGCCATGCTCACAAAGATTTCCTTAATTTGGGTCAGTCACAGTGGTCAGGTATTCTGCCACTGTGTACTCTCTGTTTGGGGCCAAATGGCATTCTAGTTTGCTCTGTTCTTTTGTTAATTCTTTCCAATGTGTCAAGTAATTATCTTTTTGTTTTCTCATGATTTGGTTGGGTCTAATGTGTTGCTGTCCTGGGGCTCTGTGGGGTATGTTTTGTGTTTGTGAAACAGCCCCATGACCAGCTTGCTTAGGGGACTCTTCTCCAAGTTCATCTCTCTGTAGGTGATGGCTTTGTTATGGAAGGTTTGGGAATCGCTTCCTTTTAGGTGGTTGTAGAATTTAATGGCTCTTTTCTGGATTTTGATAATTAGCGGGTATCGCCCTAATTCTGCTCTGCAAGCATTATTTGGTGTTTTACGTTGTACACAGAGGATATTTTTGCAGAATTCTGCATGCAGAGTCTCAATTTGGTGTTTGTCCCATTTTGTGAATTCTTGGTTGGTGAGCGGACCCCAGACCTCACAACCATAAAGGGCAATGGGTTCAATAACGGATTCAAGTATTTTTTGCCAGATCCTAACTGGTATGTCGAATTTGATGTTCCTTTTGATGGCATAGAAGGCCCTTCTTGCCTTGTCTCTCAGATCGTTCACATTTTTGTGGAAGTTACCTGTGGCGCTGATGTTTAGGCCGAGGTATGTATAGTTCTTTGTGTGCTCTAGGGCAACGGTGTCTAGATGGAATTTGTATTTGTGGTCCTGGCAACTTGTTTGGAACACCATTATTTTTGTCTTACTCAGATTTACTGTCAGGGCCCAGGTCTGACGGAATCTGTGCAGAAGATCTAGGTGCTGCAGTAGGCCCTCCTTGGTTGGGAACAGAAGAACCAGATCATCAGCAAACAGTAGACATTTGACTTCCAGATTCTAGTAGGGTGAGCCGGGTGCGCAGACTGTTCTAGTGCCCTCGCCATCGTTGATATATGTTGAAGAGGGTGGGGCTTAAGCTGCATCCCTGTCTCACCCCACCGCCCTGTGGAAAGAAATGTGGGATTTTTTTGCCAATTTTAACTGTTTTCCCCCAACACCACTTTCCATCAAAATTGTATAGCAGACCCTCATGCCAAATTGAGTCAAAAGCTTTTTTGAAATCAACAAAGCATGAGAAGACTTTGCCTTTGTTTTTGTTTGTTTGTTTGTCAATTAGGGTGTGCAGGGTGAATACGTGGTCTGTGCACGGTGATTTGGTAAAAATTACAAAGTACATTGTTTCACCGAGGAAATCTACAAGTCTGCTGTTAATGATAATGCAGAGGATTTTCCCCAAGGTTGCTGTTGACGCATATCCCACTCTCTGTCATTCTCTCTCTGTCTCTCTCTGTCTCCGTTTCTCTCTCCCTCTCTGTTTCGGTCTGTGATATGAGAAGTAGTCGTAATGAAAGTATTGATCTTAGTCAGTCAGGTTAACCACTGTCTATCTCTCTGTCTGTCTCCACAGCCGTCCTCAGTCTGCCAAGAGCTCCAGCCGAAACACCCTGACCAGGAGTAAGAACACTGACATTACATCACTGACATTACATGACTGACATTACTACCACAGACATTACTACGTCACACTGGAGGTGTTTATATTTCAGATCTATCGTTTAAATGATCCACAGCTCTGTATATAATCAGACACCAGAATATATATTTTTCGTACATGTCTGATCACTTGATTTTCAGCACAGCAACAACGTGCTGACATCTGTTATGAAATCTATACAGTATCTTTGCACATTGTAAATATGGTATTGGAACTGGACCCTGGAACTGACCCTGTATATAGCTTCTCTTACATTCTCGTGTTCTTCTTATTTTTATTTCCTGTTATTGTATTTGTTCTAACTTATGTTATTTTTTAGTACTACATTGATATTGGATCACTGCATTGTTGGGTTTAGAGTTAACAAGAAAGGCATTCCTGTACTTGTGCACGTGACATTACGACTTGTTAATCATGTTGGCCTTTCCCCTCTTTTTCTCGCCTTCTCTTTCCTCTCTCTTTATGAAAATACATTTGGGTAGAGAGCTTGGCTTATAACCATTATTCTTCTCTTCTCCCCTCTCCTTTTCCTCTCCTCCCTTCCCTCTCTTTCCTTCCCTTCTCTCCCGTAAGCTAAAGCAGCTCTCCCTCCAGAGCTCCCTCCACCCCAGAGCTCTCTCCAGCGTTCCCGTAGCAGACGTGGACCTTGAACGCTGCCGCCACCGCTAGTGCCAAGCATTCAGGATGACTCCGGTGCCCGCCTCTCCGCCCCCTTCAGTGCTGCCTCCCGCCCCTGCCACCCGGCTCCTACGCCTAGAGTGAGACAAACCATATGTTCTCTGTCTCTGTCTCTCTCTGTCTCTGTGTGTTCTAATTAGCAATAAGGCCCGAGGTGTGATATATATATTGGCCAATATACCACGACTAAGGGCTGTACTTAAGCTTGATACAACGCGCGGAGTGCCTGGATACACAGCCGATTAGCCAGTGGTATATTGTTCATATACCACCAACCCCCGTGCCTTATTGCTATTATAAACTGGTTACCAACGTAATTAGAACAGTAAAAATAAATGTTTTGTCATACCCATGGTATACGGTCTGATATCTCTACCACTGGTGTCAGCCAATCAGCATTCAGGGGCGAAACCACCCAGTTTATAATTCTATTTCTATGAGCCACTTTTGCTGACCTTTATGAGGGATATAGGACCAGTATGGATATTTAACCCTAATTTCTTTAATTTTTTTCTCAAAATATGATGATTAAAATACATCTTAGGGCCTTTCCGATTTCTCTTGTAACCCCCTCGTCTTCCATATGGGGATTATCCTGCTAACTTCTGCTAACCTCTCTCCTGGACTCTCCTGCTCTTGTTTTTGCTCTTAGACAGCACACCTGGTAACGTTAGACCAGAGGGTAAGATGATGGCTAACTGTGTAGTTTGTTCTTGATGTGTGGAGCTGGATAGACGTCATCCAGATTTCTCTGTCCCCTTGGTCTGTGTAATGCTGCACCAAGTTTACAGTGGTCGTCCTTGGTCTGTGTAGTGTACTGCATCATTGAATACGGTGCTCATCTGTGGAACTCTGCATGGACTGTCTGCATTAGAACTAGATTGAACTGGGTCATCAGGACTGGGTTGGTAGCCGAGAGAGGAGAGACAAGAGACATTGATTGTGTCCACAAATAGATCTGTCCAACTTACATGACCTATAAAGGCAGGCAGCCTCCGTGTCTGTCAGGTTATTGACCTTTACCGTTGGCTGTTTAACTGTAATTTCATGAACTCATTTGTGCTGTACTCTCCTTTTCCTATGCTAGAAGACAGAAATACAGGGATATATTTGTTGTGAATCATGTTTCTGTATTTGTGTCTATTGTTTAATGAATTAATATGTTGAGATGAAACACTTTTTATAGAGGATGAGCCATTTGGGACTTGAGATGTCTTGCTTGAAACCAGCTAATAAGAGATTTGAGTGCATGCTGTCTGTTGAAATGGCTGAGTAGCAACCTGCAAGTGTAGACTAATTAGTGTGTCTCTGTTTTCTGTGTGGTCTTATGTATGAGTCTTTTGACTGTAGGTGATGATGGCTGGTTTCGCCAAGCTGGGTGTGTCTGCGAGTTGAATGGATCTGTGTCCACATGAAGTTAACTCTGTTTTCTCCCCAACCTCTCTCTCTCTCTTTCTCTCTCTCACTTTCTCAATTTCTTTCTCACTTTCTCAATTTCTTTCTCACTTTCTCTCTCTCTCTCTCTCTCTCTCTCTCTTCTCTTTCTCTTTCTCTTTCTCTTTCTCTTTCTCTTTCTCTTTCTCTTTCTCTTTCTCTCTCTCTCTCTCTCTCTCTCTCTCTCTCTCTCTCTCTCTCTCTCTCTCTCGCTCTCGCTCTCTCGCTCTCTCGCTCTCGCTCTCTCGCTCTCGCTCTCTCGCTCCTCTCTCTATCCCAGGCCGTGTACGTACCCAGGAGAACGAGTTCAGGGAGCGGCGTGGGGCGTGTCCCTCTGTCACAGACAGTAGGGGGAGGAGTCGAGCCAAAATGGTGTCAGTGTCTCAACGTGAGTATCTTCCCCAGAAAAATGAGCATCATGCCGTAATGAAAAAATACACATTGTTTCTAGATCAGTGTTTCAATCCTGGTCCTGGGGACCCAAAGAGGTGCACGTATTTGTTTTTGCCCCTGCATTACCCTGATTCCACTAATCAAGTCATCAAACTTTTAATCAGGTGTGTAGTGCCAGGGCCATAAAATAATATGTTGCACTGGGTCCCCAGGACCAGAATCAAGGACACTGATCCAGAGCAGTTGTTTGAAATTCTTCCCACCTTTTAGACTATTACTGTGTGGGAATGTATTCTTCTCCCTTTTAAGAAATACACCATACTATGTTGTGTTGCACTGGCAGTGTTCTGGCTCCCCTGGGACGTCTCCTGAGCCATACCGGCAGATCCCCAGGGCCACTGGAGGGGACAACACCAGCAGACAGGAGGTCTAAAGTCCCCCGCAGCCAGGGCTGCAGCCGAGACCACCAGTCCAGAACAGATCAGGCCTGGGTAAGGACCAGGAAGAGGGACCACACACACAGACACACTGGAAGACAGAAAACAGCCCTCAACAGCTGTACTCCGAGTCTCCAACCTCTCTGCTCTCTGAATCACCCAACCTCCTGTCTGTCACTGAATGCAACCACGTCTCTTTCCTCTCCTCTGTCCTTACGAACTCAACTCCTCCCCTACCTCCGCCTCTCTCTCTTTGAGTGTGTTGGGCTGCCTGGCTGTGTGTTATAAAGCTATTTCATCTTCCTGCTGCTCTCTCTCTGTGTGTGTCCCACCCCCACCACTATGCTAGCGAGAGCCGTATCCCGGCAGCATGAGTCAGGGCTGCAGCAGGGACACCTCTAGGGAGAGCAATGCCGAGGACACCAGCCCAGCTCGGGGCTTCTCTCCTGCCTGGGTGAGTACAGTATAGTAACATGCCCACCCCAGACACCATAGCCACCTATGCCCCTCAGTGCCTGAACCCGGACTAGCCCAGTCTTAGAGTAGATCACAAGAAAACCAACCGAAACAAACCTCTTCTGCTTCCATCTTCTGCATTGCGTTAACTTGTGTCTTTTCACATTTTCCCCTTTCACTCCCTAAGTGAGTGACAACAACATTTTCCTCAACAACCATTTTACTAATCATGCTAGGGAGTCATTGACTGGATGTGACATAATACAGGGATGAAGTTGATGCTGAACTTGTGTCCGCTGTAAGCTTATTGACTTGGCGGTCAGAGCCTTTGTGTCCAATGCTGGGGATCCCGCTCAACATTCTTGGTGCTAATGTTGGCATGAAGCCAGTTAAGCGTTGTCACATGGTGGTAGAATGCCTCCTCCTCAGGTTGACAGTCATGTACTGTATGAGTTGAAGAAGATACTATTTTTAAAGTTATGTCCGAAACTTTACGTGTGGGGGATATCCACTCCGGTCCTACTTTATTTGGGATAGTCCAGATTTTCCATCTGTAGATCTACAGATGGTCATACTATCTGTTGATAAGCAACTGGTTGCTAAGGTTACTTGCAAGTTAGAGTTTAGAATAAAGCGTTGGGGGTAAAGGGTTAAGTTTTGGGTTAGGATAAGTGTTAAGTGTAAGGTTAGGGATAAGGGTTTTAGTGTTAGAGGGGGTTAGGGGTTAGTAGATGGACGATCCAAATAAAGTATCACCCCACTCCCCACACCTCCGTGTTCCTCTCTAGCCGTCCAGACGTGTCTCCCAGCTCCACCAGTGCTCTCCACTCTTGGCTGAGTCCATGGGCCACTCAGGTGACCTGTCCTGCATGTTTCTATTAAAACAGACAATAGATGTCAGTGTTCCATAGTGCAGTTCCACTCCTCAGAATCCCACAGAGGGGCGTACTATAGAGCTGAGCATCCTCCTTATTTCAGTTTGGATGCGTCTTACTTTTTTCAAGTCAATCTTTGTTCTTTTGTGTCATTCTGTTTTGTTAGTACACTTTTTGTTTTTATTGGCTGATTTTTATACTGTGCTGTAAAAATACAACTTAAATTCATCATATTATTATTTTGTGCTATACCCTGCTTATCTTCTCTTTGAGTTTCTCATGGCGTGCTGATGAAATTTAGCTTCATTTGTTTTTCCACCATTACGACTTCTACTCCCCATTTTGTTAATAGGTCGACTGTTTTTCCTTTGTAATACTGTATTACTGTGCTCCTATACAATACTATTATAAAAGTATTATTCAATCTCTCTGTTTCTCCTCCAGAGCGATAGGTCTGGCTCACCGAGGCCCGTTATCTCAGCCTCTGTCAACGCCATGAGGATCCTCAACACTGGAACTGAGGTGGAGGCAGCTGTAGCCGACGCCCTGTTACTAGGAGACGCCAGGAACAACAAGGTAGATGTTAACCTCATCATTAACATCTATTTTGACTCTTATTAGCCTCTCGAATGTAGTCACATGGTAGTTTGTTTAACAGTAACAGTGTCATTGATTTCTCTTCACTCTGTGGCATGACTTAGTGAGGATACTGTATATGTACCTGTACGACCATCTGACCTTTGATCCTGACCCTCAGCGGCCAGTCAGACGGCGTACGAGTCCCCGGGGATCTACTCAGACGATGACGCTAACAGCGACGCCACAGCGCCTGCTCTGAGCGGTCAGAGGTATGGTCTCCGGGCCTGCCTTACTACATGAGACAGACGGAGGACGTGGCCGAGGTGCTGAACCACTGTGCCAGTTCCAACTGGTCAGGAGAGGAAGGAGGGTCTGGGGGACTACAGAACCTGCTCAAGAGCCAGAGAATTCTCAGGTGGGATGACACCGTCTATTTTTGTTTTTGAACTTTTGTAATGTATTTGAGGCCGTCACTGAGACAACTGGGCTCTAGGATAGCGGCAGGTAGCTTCGTGGTTAAGAAGCGTTGTGCCAGTAACCGAAAGTTCAGCTGGTTCTAATCCCTGAGCCGACTAGGCAGTGAAAAAATCTGTCGATGTGCCCTTGAGCAAGGCACTTAACCCTAATTGCTCCTGTAAGTCGCTCTGGATAAGAGCGTCTGTAAATGACCAATTTATTTAAATTTCTAGATAGAAATCTTGCTGAAACCAAAAAGCGCTGTGCGATTGATGGCCTTACTTTTTTCCGATCCGTGTTGCAGTCATGGTGGAGCTGAAGAGATTGTGTGAGATCTTCACAAGGATGTTTGCTGACCCACACAGCAAGGTGAGCTCTCACAACAGAATCCCCCATGTCTGATATAACCTGTGTTCTGATGGGAAGCTAATGTAGTTACTGTACTAACTGTCTGTTTCTGTGTCAGCATGGTGGTCTTTGCGGTGGACTTATAACATCAGCGATAAGTGTTTTTGTCCGTCACCTTTTAATAATAATGCAATTGAATCAAACTATTCGATAGTTGATTGATTAATTATTGATACTGTGTGTTGTCCTCACCTTACTCCTGAACAGTGAAGTAAATATGTACAGTAAAGCCTATTATGAGTGACTGACTGTGTGGTCACTACAGTCTGTTCTCAGGTGTTCAGTATGTTTCTGGAGACCCTGGTAGACTTCATCACCCTGCACAGAGAGAGGACCTGCAGGACTGGCTGTTTGTCCTGCTCACCCAGCTGCTGAAGAAGATGGGAGCTGACCTCCTGGGGTCTGTACAGGCTGCGGTCCAGAAGGCTCTTGATGTCACCAGGTCAGAACTAAAGCTCCATCTCTATTACCCTTTTCACACAGGTATTTTTTTTTTCTCCCCCATTTTGTGCTTTTCAGCACGATTCCACCAACTGTGGTGGATGTGTGACCCGGCCAGCTCAGTACAGCTTTGGTTTGGTTCTGCTTGCCCAGTGTGAAAAGCCCCCAGATGGTGCTTTTGTCTGTTTGTGGAGTTTCTAGTGGATCAGTCCCTCTCATCCATGGCTATTTCTCTTGATTTTCCTCTCTTTTCCCAGGGACTCGTTCCCTTTACCGACCAGCAGTTTAACATCCTGATCCTGTTTCATCGTAGACCAGACCCAGACCCCCAACCTGGAAGGTCAGCGTGGCCATCCAGGTACATTGAGTGCCTGGCCCATCAAATGGACCCCCGCAGACTTTGTCAACTCCAGCGAGACGCCTGGCCGTCTCCCCATCATCACCTGGACCCACGGAACCAAAGAGAGTCCGACCGTCAGGAAGGTGGGTAGAGTTAGGTTTGTTTTGTTTCCATAGTAACAACGTCAGACACTTCTATTTTAATTGACTTTATTTTCACAGGGACAATGCACATTAATCAGCATTTCTTGTAAACGTACTTGATTTAACGGCTAATTTTTCAAACAACTATTGTTTGCCGGCTTCATCCCTTTTGGTTGATTTTATTTGAGTATTTTAAACTGATCATTTCCCCCCCCTACCCGTCGGTTGACCCCCAACCCCAGAGCTTCCTCCATAGCTGGGCGGGTGAGGAGTTGTCAGCAGGCCCAGCACCACCGTAGCCTCTCTACCTGGAGAGGGGAACGTGGAGGAGAGGTGCAAGCAGGTAGTAGAGTCCCATCAGTCAGCTGCTCGGTCTGCAGTCTGCCTCTCATAACCTCCCCGCCTGGGCTCTCTGTCTCTAACAACACAACTTGGCCTTGCTGGCTTAGACTTACAGAGTTGTTTCTGCTTTATAACTGTGGCAGTGCAGGGTGGGAATGGGGACTGAAATGTCTGAATGAGCCATAACAGTTCATTTTCTGCTTTCAAAGGGTTCTTCAATGAGTGAATGTTAAAGCAGCAATCAGCAGTTGAAATGATAACAGGTGTCGACTCCCACCACTGTTTCGCTAAAAAGCTGAGAGATGGGGCTGGAGAAATGTAACCAGCTCTCAAATTCATAGACCGAGCTAGGGATGCAAGGACTGACCATCCATGATATCAAAATTTTTTAACCATGTTTTGAGTGGGCTATACGTGTTTGTTTACATTCATTTTTGTTTACAAACAGTGGAGTAAAACCAAGCTTTTTATTTGGGATTCTGATGGGGGTACAACAGTTGAACTAAGCTCATGAGGCATTTATAAGTTATAATCTTCAACAATCAATGGGTACATATAATTAACTTATAAGTCAAAACATGTATGTGTAGCAACTGCAGATTTAACCCACTTTAAGCAATGGGGTGGGAATGGGCAAACAGAATTGCTCTGAATGTGCGGTAGTATTTCATTTTCTATAATATCCTACTGCTGCTACTTATTACTCATGGTTCTTGTCTTGTTTATCTGCAGTGACAGGTTTGGTTGACCAACATCCACTGAATTCATACGAGAGCATTGTGATACTGGTTTTTAACAGGTTTACAAGAACTGACAATGTGGTTTTAACTTCGCCTGACTAACGAATGCTAACTGAACCTAAACAAATATGCGCTACTGTATTTCTGTGCAATGTATTTGGATCATGTATTTGTAAATACATTGACCGATCAAGCTCATGGTTACGTAAGAGCAGAATGGGCTTTGTTGAATGTTCCGTCTCTTCTCTAAGGGCCAAATATTCCCTTAAGTACTTCATTATTGCGTGATATCATACATCAATGTTAATGGAAAAAGTGAACGCCCTCTTTGATGACCTCACTTAATTGACCTCTCTGTGACCCTTTAAAACCCAGGCAGCCCAGGTGGTTCTGATCGCCTTGTTTGAGCTGAACACCCCAAGAGTTCACCATGCTGCTGGGGGGCCCTGCCCCCAAGACCTTCCATGGGACGGAGCCACCAAACTGCTGCATAACCATCTCCGGAACTCCAGCAACACCGGAGTGGTAAGACCTGACTATCGCTGTGGTCTCCAAAGATCTACCTCATCATGAGAAGATGAGAGGTGAATTTACACAGAACAAGAATATTGAATTTGCTCAAGGAAGATCCTCTCGAATGCGCTTCTGAATATCTTCTCACACTGGCACCGTTGCGCCAACAACCTAAACTTTGTTCGCTGTAACATGGACAATAAAGTTGTATTGTAATCTCAACATACTGGGATAACTCATATATATTAAGCAATAAGGCCAGAGGAGGTGTTTATATGGCACGGCTAAGGGCTTTCTACCAGGTGCCTGAATTCAGCCCTTAGCCGTGCCATATTGGCCATATTATCACAAACCCTGAGGTGTGCTCTTATTGCTATTATAAACTGGGCTACCAACGTAATTAAAGCAGTAAAAATAAATGTTTTGTCATACCTGTAGTATACGGTCTGGATATACCACAGCTGTCAGCCAATCAGCATTCAGGGCTTGAACCACCCAGTTTATAATGTACTGTAACTGCTCCAATTCTGTGTGATCCCGCAGGCCTCCCAGTAACCCATGGCGCGGACCGGACTCCTCCCCCAGCTCGCCACCCCAGCAGTCGCAGCAGCCCCCTCACCTCTCCCACCAACTGCTCCCATGGGGCTCTCTCCCAGGTAGGTCTAACATAACCTTTAATACCTGGTCCCCAACACACCATAGAAGTTAGTTACATCACTACTCAACTTAACTAACAATGACAACAAGTAGTCCCCCGATCCCGCTCTGCTCCGTTCCCCTTCTCTCTCTACCTTTTCTCTCCCTCACGACTCTATTCCCCCTTTTCTTTCCCTCCCTCCCTCCCTCCCTCCCTCGCCGTGCTCTGGGTACATTACAGTCGGCTATGGGGTTGAGGAGTGCTGATGGCCTGTCGAAGTACCCCCTCCCTTCCCTTCTCCTCTCTCCTCCACCCCTGCTGCCCCCTCCCTCAAGACCCCTACGAGTGCTTTACTCTCCCAGGTACAATGTCAGCATGGCTGTGTCACCTTTGCGATTTGTCCCTACCCCACAGTCTCTTTGTTTTTCCTTAACTTTTTGTTCATTCCGCAGCAGCAATCTGTGCTCTCATGTGGCCACTTTTCAGAGGATTCACCACATTAACAGCTTCTTTGGACTCACCAGTCTGTTCCACTCTGTCTCTGTCAACACGTACTGTTATGCATGGTTGATCTTTTATATGGAAAAGGAATAAGCGGGATAAACTGCTTGAAATGACATCTTTACATACTAGGTAAATAAAATTGACGTTGTTTCAACCAGTTTTTTCCTGCTTTGCCCACCGGGCAGACGTCTTTTTCCTGTGGTGTTGTTGTATGTGTAGTGTTAGTGTCGTACTTGTATAAGCCAACCCTGTCCTCCCCGGTGTGACCACGAAGCATGTTTGGAGTAATGCCGACACAGAGAACCTGAACACTGATGAGTCTATAGCTCCCCTGCGAAGCGTCACTGAGGCCATCAGAACTCACAGCTTCCGCAGTCAGGAGGACCTCTGGGCGGAGCCAGGCAGAGGCAAGAGAGAGAGATACGGTGAGGGGCTTCGTGGCAATTCCCCTACTATTCTCCACTTCACTCCTCCCCCTCATTGATTTAAAAGACTTGGATTGGTGTTAGAATGGACTAGAGGGAGTATCTTCTCCAACAGCCCTTTTTAAATCCAGAGGGGGAAGTGAACGAGTGCACTTGTTTGGCTACTGTTCTCTTTGGTCAATATATTAATTTTCTCTAGAATAGACATGGACATGCATACATTTTGTTATTTTTGACATGTATAAGACTGTATGGTTGTTACGTTACGTTATATCAATAGTCTTGTTTCTCCTCTGCGTAAGTTGGAGCAGCATCAGACTCTGGTGTTGACTTGGTGGAGGGGGGCCCGGGGGTCGCCTGGCCCTGGACAACAAGACCTCCCTACCTCAACACCCCCTCCCCCGTTCCTTCTCCCGGCCCCGGTGCCGTGACTACAACCCCTACAACTGCCACAGACACCATCAGCGCCTACGACAAGGCTGCCCTGAGAGAGACGGTGTATGAGGACGACGTGGAGCAGTTTCCAGATGGTGAGTGCTACTTTTTTGAAATGGCACCCTATTCCCTATATAGTGCACTACTTTTGACCACCCTATTCCTTACATAGCTCTGGTCAAAAGTAGTGTGCGCCCTGATAAGAATAGGTGCCATTTTGGATGGTCATAATACATTTGAAGCAATAAGGCCGGTCAATATATGGCCAATATACCACGGCTAAGAGGGCTGTTCTTACGCAAGATGCAACATGCGGAGTCCCTGGATACAGCCCTTAGCCATTGTATGTTTGCCATATACTACAAACCCCCAAGGTGCCTTTTATTGCTAGTATTATAAACTGGTTACCAACGTAATTAGAGCAGTAAAAATAAATGTTTTGTCATACCCGTGGTATACGGTCTGATATACCATGGCTGTCAGCCAATCAGCATTCGGGGTACTCGAACCACCCAGTTTATAATAGGCTATATATCAGCTTAAGGAAGACTCCCCCCTCACCCCTCTTCCTCGCGAGCCATACACAGTGTGGTGCAGAAAACAAGATGCTGCACACCAAGCTACGTTCCCCTCGCGGAGCAACTGGAACTGGATTGATAGAATTTATTTGACTTTTTTATTTATTTTATTTTTGACTATAGCTACATAATAACACTATAAAGTCACGGACATGGAGATCCTATTCAATTCCATTTAGTGATCTATATGTAATTTCTATGGTCACTGACTAATATCTATTGTGGTCATTGAAAGGTGGGTGAGCTGCTGAAGGAGCTGTCGGCCCAGTGAGAGGCCAGAGAGAGGAGGGGAGCCCTGGTGGAGCTAAGCTGAAGATAGCCCGGGAGGACAGCCTGCAGTGTGGGAGGAACACTTCAAAACCATGCTACTGCTGCTGCTGGAGACCCTGTGTCAGATCAAGATGTAAAGGACTCTGGAGGAATGGATCAATGGATGGATGGATAGAGAGATATCTAGGAAGAAAAAATACTTTAAAAACAACAATCAACAAAGTAAACTCTGTCCTGGGAGCAATGCTAAAATCTGATGCTTGAATCCACTGTTTTTCCTTCCATTGTCTGACTTGTTGGTTCTGAGCATGTCGTGTCCTTTTCTCCCAACCTGCAGCACACTATCCGGGCCCTGGCGCTACGGGTGCTGAAGGAGATTCTTACGTAACCAGCCGGGTCCCGCTTCAAGAACTATGCAGAACTCACCATCATGAAGACCCTGGAGGCACACGAAGATTCCCACAAAGAGGTAGCTCTCATTGGCTGTCTGTCTGTCTATGAGGCTCTGCTTTAGAGGACATGCTATAAGTCTGCACTTCTTGAATGAATAGCTTTCAACTCTGTGTGATGATGTGTTCGTTTTTTTTATGGAGTTGATAGCTCTTGAAAATAAAATTATGAAAAGACTATCGGGATGAAGTGTAGTCTTGCCTGTGGATGTACATGTACCCTGCTCTGCCAATAAACCAAATGAACCCGATTCCATTATCACCCATTTCACCTCCTCACTCCACCTAATCTTCCCTCTCTACCCAGGTTAAACGGGCAGCAGAGTCAGCTCTCCCACCCTGGCCGGCTCCATCCACCCAGAACAGTGTATCAAGGTACTGTGTCCCATCGTCCAGACGGCTGACTACCCCATCAACCTGGCTTCCATCAAGATGCAACCAAGGTGATCGGCATCACCAAGGAGTCCCCTCCACCAGCTGCTGCCTGACATCATACCAGGACTCTGCAGGTAAAAAGGGCTTTATAGATCAAGTTGAATGATTGGTTGGTCCATTGGTTGATTTATTGATTACTTACATTGATTGGTTGATGTAGAAGCACTTTAAATGTGTATCTACTTCAAATAGAAAGCACTTTAAATGTATCTGCGCCAAATAGAAGCACTTGAAATGTATCTACTTCCAGTACAGTGTTGATGCGGTTTAGTTACGTAAGATGATTACTTTCTGTCCTTTTTGGATTATGCCACACTGTCTAAACACTGAGTATAACAAAACATTAAGAACACCTGCTCTTTCCAAGGACATAGACTGACCAGGTGAAGCTTGCATCCCTTATTGATGTCACTTGTTAAATCCACTTCAATCAGTGTAGATGAAGGGGAGGAGACAGGTTAAAGAAGGATTTTAAGCCTTGAGACAATTGAGACATGGATTGTGTATGTGTCCATTCAGAGGAGTGAGTCGGGCAAGACAAAACTTTAAGTGCCTTTGAATGGGGTATGGTAGTAGGTGCCAGGCTCACCGGTTTCTTTCAAGAACTGCAAAGCTGCTGGGTTTTTCACGCTCAACAGTTTCCCATGTGTATCAAGAATGGTCCAACACCCAAAGGACATCTAGCCAACTTGACACAACTGTGGGGAACATTGGAAGTCAGCCATGGGCAAGCATCCCTCTGGAAGGCTTTCGACACATTGTAGAGTCTGTACCCAGACGAATTGAGGCTGTTCTGAGGGCAGGAAGGTGTTCCCAATGTTTGGTATGCTCAGTGTATGTCTAATAATGTTCTGATGTCTCTGTGTGTACAGGGGGTATGACAACACAGAGGCAGTGGTGAGAAAGGCCAGTGTGTTCTGTCTGGTGGCTGTCTACTCTGTCATCGGCGAAGAGTTGAAGCCCTACCTGGCCCAGCTCACAGGAAGCAAGGTACACTACCATCTCATCTCAACACCCTTTCGAACAGTCTCAAAATGCAGCAACCTATTCTACGTAGTGCCTAGGAAATAGAGTACCATTTCGGACGACAATGTCTTTAATTCCTTCTCTTTTGTTCAAGATCTACAGGTTGCAGAATGTTTTTCATTATCTTGAAACGTCATGTTGGGATGTGTTGGTTTTCCATTCAGCGTCTTTACTATCCCACTAGATGAAGCTGCTGAACTTGTGCCATAAAGAAGAGCCCAGACGTCCACCAGCAACAGCAGCAGCTCCTCAGACATCTCCTCCTACTAATGAACTTTGGCCCTCCGGCTCCATCCATGTGTGTGCAGGTACATACAGTACAGCTGTTAGAGTGTTCATAGGGGCACGAAACGGTGCAAAACAGACTGAAACAGGAAGGGACTACCTGGACTACTGGTCCATTAAAACTAAATTTCTTTTATTTTTACCGTTTGGAAATATTTTCCGCATGCCGTCCCCTAATGAACGCCACTTTAGATAGGGAAACAGTTGTGCCCTCAATCTTTCTTTCCAGACCTCCTTGTGGTTTTAATGTATTTTAATAAAGGCTGTAGGTTGTTCCTTGTTGGGAAACCCTATGCCTGTTGCAATCAGTATTTTATTTCCTTCTGTTTTGTCAGTCTTGTAAATACTTTAATTCCACATATTTTTATCACGATTTGAATGTGACACTACTTCACACCTAGTCAAATGAATGTAAAGAGCTTTGAATGAAACCTGAATCCTTTATAAACCGTCTGAAAGGTTTTAATGTTGATGGAAATGAAGTGTTGCTCTATACGCTACTGCCTCATTGTCTCTAGTGTTCCTTCTGCAATGGATAGATAGGCCTATTTGGAAACGTGTTTGGTCATTTGTAAAGAGGCAATTTTAAAATATTTTGATTTTCGATATTAATTGTTCCATAGTATTTGCGTCTGAAGAATTTGTTCTTAGTGGCGATGCTATGTTTTTAAGCCTTATTTAATAATAAATCCTTGTGAAGAGGTAGAATTTCTCAGTTAGTGAGGAAATCTAAAAAAAAGTTATATTTCCATTAGTGGAAGAAGATCATTTGGCTGGCCAATGATTAGTAAATGCAGTGAAAAGCTGGGTTAATAGCCTCTGTAAATTGCCTATGTGTATAACCTATGTGTTCGCCTGTGTTGACTGTGGTTTGGGCCCAGCAACTGGTGAAGGGAATATTTTCCTTTTCACAAGGATCACAATATCACCCTTCATACATAATTATGAAGGAATTATTGGTTGAGTTGTTAGGTTAAGTCTGCTGTTTTTGTGCAAAAAAATGTAGGCATGTTGTAATGAGATTCAAAACTACTGGGATCTAATATTCTTGTAATGTAAAATCGCAATGAAGAGTCCTAAACTTTCAAATGTGAAATATTTTGTCCTAAAAGCAAAATATGGGCAATACCTATTCTCATATATTAGAAAAGACCTTGACAATCTACATATTGGTGCGATAATCTAAACATTTTAAGTGCAAGTGCTTAAAAATAAATCTTTACAATTTAAAGACATAGGAGGCAAAAAATAAGAAATAAAGAGTTTGGTCTTTTAGAATTGGAATCAGCAATAATTAATTATAACAAAATCCAATTTTTTGTCAAAGCACTGTAAATTACCATTTGTAAGTTAACCATCCTTATTTGAAATGTACAGATGTCATTTTTAAGTGCACCTATGAAATGTTACTGCTGCTTTATAATCTTAATCATGGCGTTAAACCTTATGTATTTTACTGTACTTATTATGAATGTTAAAGGTACAGTTGTTTGATTAGAACTAGAATTCAGAGTTGGGGTTAACTCCATTTCAATTCAATCCATTCAGAAATTCCAATTTCCAATTTTCCTCAATGCTTGTCTATAAGGATAAAATGAAATTGGAATTTCAGTTACTTATCCTGATTTGATTGAAATGAATTGGGCCCAGCCCTGTTAAAAGATTCAAGATAAGGGTGATTGTTACTGAGAACACTATCGGGCCTTACTGTTTCTGTAGTAGAGTTTCACTACATTAACTGTTAAAAATTACTGTAACAGTGCACAATGTTTCTTTTTTCTCAAATGCTGTGAGAACTCATAGCAATTTTATCTGTTCTGGACTGGATGAACATTGGCTATGTCCAAGTCCAAAATATGTTGTGTCAAATATAAACGCAGTATTTCTTTTGTTAACCTACCTGTTGCAATTGATTAAAATAAACTCAAAATAGTTTTTTACATACTTTTTAATAATTGATTCCATGACTCGTTATAAAGAGAGTCGAGAGACCTCATTTGCATGCGAGGGGACATGCATATTATGCACCCAGCAACCTCAATGATTAACTAACATTCCCAACTCTGACTTTATGTTGAAGAGACGATTTGCTTTTAATCTATGAAGATTCCTGTCGCTTGTACTTACTCTCAACACACACACACACACACACACACACACACACACACACCACACACACACACACACTATTGATATCCATCACAGCTACCAAGCTAGGGCTGATTTTGTAGACCAAACATGGTATACTGTACTGTGACTGAATGCTGTGTGCGCATTAGCCTGTATCAAAAAACCAAACCCTATTATCCTCCAAGCCATGTATCTTGAGCGTGTATTTGCTTGTGCCTTCTTTTTTTTTTACAGTATACCTGGCAATATTAATCCATACCTAATAGCTTATGAATACTGCTTTTGAATTGGGTCTTTGCCCCCATTTAAAATACTGTATTATATGTCATGGATGATACAGGAGATGTGTTGCGTTGAAGACCAAGGTTATGTTCCAAGCGGCACCCTATTCCCTACCTAGTGGTACTTTTGACCAGCCTTGGACCCGGTCAAAAGTGGTCCCTATAGAATAAGGTTCCATTGGATGTATCCCAAAGCTACTGTAAATAAAGCCAATAGTGTAATGGCAGTATTTTTCCTAGATGTAATATTGGCTTGGCTGTTCTGTTCCTTGTGAACCACTTACAATGCATGCTTCTTTTGTTTAGCTTCAGTTATTGTTTTATCCCTCACATACTTATATTTACTCAGTCTGTTATATTTTCTGTGTATTATGACAACTGTACATATTTCTATGTTTTGTTCACTTCTTTCTCCTGTGATAGAATTAGTTGAAGTTAAACTTAAATAAACCAACTTCTGTCACTGTCCTAAGCATGTCATCACATATGTTGTATATTTGAATATAAATTGAGAAGACAGATATACAGTATTTTTCTCGAATGTGGGAGAAAAAATATTCTGCAGGACATGGGGAAGAGCAGCAGATGGCGCTCTTTGCATTTTCTTGAGAGGAATAGCATCCTCTGTGTATTCTTATTTCTTTTTGGAAATAATTTGGGCTGCAAAAAGTAGGCTATCTTAGAGGAAGCAAACTGAAAGTTGAATTGAACAGTTATTAGTTGTCCTGCTGCTCTTATGGAATGCATGGGTGAACAATGGCCTTCCCTGATCAGCGATAGGATAGAAGGCATACCATGCGCCCAGGATGTGGTGAATCAGCAATAAACCCAACGCTCATTTGTCACTGCAACATCCTTGGTCTGTGTGCGTTCTCCGGTCATCTAAGCTCACCAATAAAGTTGGAAAAACACTGTCGCCACCTGCATCATTAAGGATCAAAAACAAAGTGTTAGTAGGCAGGCCAGCGTTGAAGTGGATTCCCTGTATTGTTTGTTACAATCAGTAGCATATGATTAAATTAACATTGGGGCAAATGTGTACTTACTAGAGACATCCAGGTTTACAAGCTCTAACTAGGCATGAATCTTTGAACTCCTCTGGATCACCCAAACTCCAAGGTCATTTTCATTTAAATCAAGCTGAAGGAGAAGGTGCAGTGGCCACAGTGCATGGCCTGTCAGGCAGCTACCTCGAATCTACAGTCCCTGGTACCTGAAACAGTCTCATTAGGGTTGGGATCTCTCTGCGTATTTACGTCTCATCTCCACACGCCACCACCAAGGTCTGCTCTACTCAGCTCTATTAGTATTCACCACGCTGTTGAAAATTAATTGTATTAAAGCCCCTCCATTTCCACTGCCCCGGCCCAGCCCCCTTCTGTTTAAAGATCTTTATGGTGTATGATTAGCACACATTTCCCCAAGCAGGCAGGGAGTGGCGGCTGGAGTCGGGAGGTTCGCCATGGCAGAACGAAAACAACTTCATTGTGAGATGACTAGGCCATAAATCATCGGCCATTTTCTATAAAATCACGGCAGATGGCAGGGAGCGGTGTGGGGACTCATGGAAGCTCGTATGCCCCTGTGCATGATGGGAATGGTGGTAGCATTACGCAGCAGCAGACGCTGGCAGACTAAGGGGTCAGTGAAGAGGAAGACAGTGAGCAAAAGCAGGCAGTGGGGGAGAGAGGGGGGGTTTCGTTCCTGTGGCCCATGTTGTGTGTGTGTGTGTGTGTGTGCTCCTGTGTGTGACCGCACTACCGTGCCTGCCTGATGAGAGGCAGCAGGACATCTCGTAACAGCACCTCTCCAGCTGCCCTCCGTTTAAGGTGTCTAATCTGCCTGTTTTAATATGAAGGGCCCTCATCAGGCCCTAGCTTAGTCCCAAAGCTGTAGAGAGCAGAGCAGCACCAGTGTCAAACTGACATTAGATGTCTGCTGATCTGGGAATCCAGGAGGTGAATTTCTCTATTATTTTATTATTCAGATATAGAAACTGAACAGTAGGATTCAGGGGAATTTGTGTGATATTCATATTTTAAGCATCCAAATACACCACATTTCATGCCAGCAGAGAGCCACTTCTAGTTAAAGGATGTTCCGCTACAAAAATAATTCAATCTGACATGATTTTTTTAAGCTAAACACCTTACAAACACGCTAATCCACGCCTGTTATGATTGTGTCACTTATGAAGATTTTTGATTTGGAAATATACAGTACCAGTCAAAGAAGTTTGGACACACCTACTCATTCAAAGGGTTTTCTTTATTTTTACTATTTTCTACATTGTAGGTTAATGTAGAAACATCAAACTATGAAATAACACTGAATCATTATAACCACAAACGTGTTAAACAATCAAAATATATTTTCTTTTGAGATTCTTCAAATAGCCAACCTTTGCCTTGATGACAGCTTTGCACACTCTTGGCATTCTCTCAGCCAGCTTCACCTGGAATGCTTTTCCAACAGTCTTGAAGAGTTACCACATATGCTAGCACTTGTTGGCTGCTTTTCCTTCACTCTGCCGTCAAACTCATCCCAAACCATCTCAGTTGGGTTGAGGTCGGAGGATTGTGGAGAGCCAGGTCGTCTCTGATGCAGCACTTCATCACTCTCCTTCTTGGTAAAATAGCCCTTACATAGCCTGGAGGTGTGTTGGGTCATTGTCCTGTTGAAAAACAAATGATAGTCCCACTACCAAACCAGATGGGATGGCTATCGCTGCAGAATGCTGTGGTAGCCATGCTGGTTAAGTATTAACCCCCAGATTCTAAATAAATAACAGGCAATTAATGCTAACCACCAAAGCACCCCCACACCATAATACCTCCTCCTCCATTGCTTCACGGTGGGGAAATACACATGCGGAGATCGTCGTTCACCCACACGCGTCTCACAACGACACAGCGGTTGAACCAAATTTCTCCAATTTGGACTCCATTGATTTCCACAGATCTAATGTCCATTGCTCGTGTTTCTTGGCCCAAGCAGGTCTCTTATTATTATTATTGGTGTCCTTTAGTAGTGGTTTCTTGTAGCAATTTGACCATGAAGGCCTGATTCACACAGTCTCCTCTGAACAGTTACGTTTAGATGTGTCTGTTACTTGAACTCTGTGAATCATTTATTTGGGCTGCAATTTCTGAGGCTGATAACTCTAATGAACTTATCCTCGTGCGGCAGAGGTAACTCTGGGTCTTCCATTCCTGTGGCGTCTCATGAGCCAGTTTCATCATAGAGCTTGATGGTTTTGCAACTGCACTTGAAGAAACTTTCATAGTTCTTGAAATGTTTCTTATTGACTAGCCTTCATGTCTTAAAGTAATGTTGGATTAATAGGATTTCTCTTTTCTTTTTTGAGCTGTTCTTGCCATATCTTCTGTATACCCCCTCTACCTTGTCACTGATTGGCTCAAATTCATTAAAAATAAATACCACAAATTAACTTTTTGAAGGAATTTCTGTTAATTGAAATGCATTCTAGGTGACTACCTCATAAGCTGGTTGAGAGAATGCCAAAACTATGCAAAGCTGTCATCTGGGCAAAGGATGGCTATTTGAAAATTAATATCATTTGATTTGTTTAACACTTTTTTGGTTACTATATGATTCCATATGTGTTATTTCATAGTTTTGATGTCTTTACAATGATTCTCATTAATAGAAACAATAAAAAAAAACCCTTGAATGAGTAGGTGTGTGACTGTTAGTGTATATATTTCAAAGTAGCCATTTAATTATACTGTAATTACACTGTAATCAATCTACTCACTGTATGTATGGTAAAAATCTTAAAGCTGTTCCGTATTATTGTCCACTAGAGAGAGCTTAAGGGCTGCTAAATTGGACTAGACTCTCTATGTTGACAACACTTCAACCTGTTGAACATTCTAAAATGAATGAACACCATTTCATATAGGCTATGGAATATGTTTTTGTTATTCTGTCTGTATAATTTAGTGTTCTCTCAACTTGCAGTAAGCACTTGAAATGGGGAATATATGTTATCATTTAGGATCTATATGTTCATATAAAATGAATTTGTTTATGTAATTTTCATGCAGAAAACAAGTGTTGTTATTTATTATTTAAAATAAATAAATGTAAAGCTGCCAAAATGTATTTTTGCGAAGCAGCAGAACAATCTCTCTCTCTCTCTCTCTCTCTCTCTCTCTCTCTCTCTCTCTCTCTCTCTCTCTCTCTCTCTCTCTCTCTCTCTCTCTCTCTCTCTCTCTCTCTCTCTCTCTCTCTCTCTCTCTCT
The DNA here is from genome assembly GCF_020615455.1 of Coregonus clupeaformis. Classification (NCBI taxonomy): domain Eukaryota; kingdom Metazoa; phylum Chordata; class Actinopteri; order Salmoniformes; family Salmonidae; genus Coregonus; species Coregonus clupeaformis. The sequence goes on along the minus strand of NW_025533915.1, from coordinate 211,630 downwards.
CTCTCTCTCTCTCTCTCTCTCTCTCTCTCTCTCTCTCTCTCTCTCTCTCTCTCTCTCTCTCTCTCTCTCTCTCTCTCTCTCTCTCTCTCTCTCTCTCTCTCTCTCTCTCTCTCTCTCTCTCAGCAGCACATTATTTTCCTGTTCAGCTCACAGGCTAATTGATCTCTCTCTTGTGTAGCCTCGTCTCTGCACCATGTGCGGGGCCAACAGCACAATGCAAGGCTGTGATTATGGTTTGGTTTAGCAGCATAATACAAGATTGCTTCCTCTGAGAGAGCGGGGATTTATGGAGGCCTGTCTTGGCAGTGGGCCCACAGTTTCTCAGATCCGCTTTTTCACTCTGGTGACCCTCTACCTCGGGGTCATTAAACCCCAGAGCCTCTCCGATTGGCTGGACCAGGGATTCTGACGCTTATTCTCCATCATTTCTTAGTTACCTAGCCGCAGCCCGGCAAATCCTACAGACATCTGGTTAGTATGCTTGTGATAATTGTGTCTTTAATGTTTGTTTTTGTTTATTTTTTCCCTCAGTGCTCAGAGCTACAGAATATTAATGAAGGTGATATGAGGGGAAGGAGGATCACATTTTTACAATCCTCCGAATGAATGCAAACACATAAACCTCCTATGAATCACATCTGTGTAAAAATGAAAAGACAAAAAACATTTTTGTTTATATTTAATTTGTATAATTTTTATCTCTCTTAGGAGATGTGTATGAATTGGTGCTAGTTAAAAAAATCTAAATTCTCCTCATGCATTATGTATAAAGTACAACACATGCTATTCTTATCTTCAAAGAGAATATCTAAAAAGAAGCACATTGATACACCACACAAAAAAAAAATATATATATTTTGTCTCAATATAGTAATCTCCGTTAGTTGATGGATGTCAACACTGTATTAATTTCAGGATATTGTTTAACTTCAGCCTCAGTCCTATTTAAATATAGGTTTTAAGAAGTTCCTCAGACCAAAAACAGAAAAGGAGAAAAAAACCACACTGTTCCTCCTCAGTGTGATTTGGTGCAATAATAAATTCTCCACATTCATGTATTCCTCGGTACATCACACTATAAAGTTGAACCTCTTTAGTCTCTTTAGCCTCTTCCTTCTTCTTCTCCTATTTATTCCAGCTGGCTCACCACAGAGGTTCAGTTTCCCTTGGAGACCTCTCGGTTCAAACACTTATAAAAACCCAGGACAACTAACTACTGAGGCAAATGTTTCCAAGTCCTTGGCTGCTTGGCCGTCTAATAACACTGCTCTGCTCAAGTGGTTCTAGGACTTCCAGTAGAGCGTCTGTGGTTCAGGTCACTCTAGTCTGTGATATTGAACAGATGGAGGGTCAGATGAATGAGTCAACTTTGGTATGATGATACTACTTTATATATTTTAGAATTAAAACAAATATGGAAAGAGCAGCCATTAGAAATGTATGTGCTTATAGAGAATTGTTCATGTTGAAATACCTACTAATTCGGTATAAAATGAGTACAGCAGTGGAGGCTGCTGAGGAAGGATGGCTCATAATAATGTCTTGAATGCAGTCAATGAGATAGTATCAAAGTCCAGGCTATCTTTCTCAAGGTTAGTAATGAGTCATTATGATAGTGACCATCATCATATGGGATGTAAGACAATCTCTCTCTGGAGGCCAAGGGCAGCAGGTGCACTTGAAGGTGGTTTCGTCCTAAAACGCCAGAGCAGCGCGGGGAGCCCCTAACTAGCTGTCAAGGCCCCCAACACCCAAACCAGACATTAATGCAAATTATGGCCTGATAATTTTACAACTTTAGAGGCTTGATCTTCCTTTTTTATTACATTATCATCAGTCGGAGGCTCGTTCATCATCACAAAATAAACATCATCTATCATCCTTGTGGTGATTAGCCGGTGACAGGCATCGGGCTCCTGGCTACTTTGCATAAATAGGTTCTAATGCCGGGCAGTCCCGGACGAGCGGGTGGAAAAGAGAGAAAGAAGGACTATTTTCCTTCGCCATGAGTTTTAGATGTTTGTCTGTCTGCAGAGGCTTTATGTGAGTTTATTACTGTGCTGATAATCAGACAGAAGAAGAGAAAGGGAGGGGGTTCTCTTTGGAGAGTGCGATGGTGAGGCAGAAGAGGAGGAGAGGGAGAGGAGAGGAACAGAGGGGAGGGAAAGGAGGACAGGAGAGAGAGAGGGAACAGAGAAGGAGAGGAGAGGAAGGAAGGAATTCCTGAAAGAAGGAGAGGGGAGAAGGAGAGGACGAAGGGAGGGAAGGAGGAACAGAGAGGAGGAGAGGAGAGGAACAGAGAGGAGAGGGAAGGAGAGACCAGCTCACCCTCTGTGGCAGCATTACATCACCATGTCCTCTTGCCCAACTCCAGTCCTGCTTTTTCCCAGCCAAAGCATGCGCTGCTCGGCGCTGTAGCCCTGTTAATCTTCCAGCAAGGTTACAGAAGGAGCCATACAACATGCCTGGTGCCTCAGCCAGTTACTTTACATCCAGGCTGTCTAATTGCTGTAAATGATGTTGCATTTCCCTGCTTATTGAAAAGGCGTGTTAATAGCCGCAGTGATTTATAGAAATGAGAATACTGCAGGTTTTCTTTAAAAATTTATGAAAATAATCATGTTTGGAGCCTTTTTACTTGATATATTTTGGCAGGCGTGAATTATTTTCTCACTAGGAAAACCATTAGCATGTGTTACTGTGGGTTAAGTCACTATTGCATTAGTCTGTAAATCCATGATATCAGTATCCTCCTAGTCTCTATTTCTGTTAAATCCTTTTTCAGAACTAAACTCATTTTGTTCATGGAGACATAAACTGTATCTATTCTCAGTAAGCTACAATAGTTTAAACTCTACATTAAACAGTATAGTCTTTGCCACTGGAATAACACAATCCCATCACAGACAGATACATATATACAGTCATTTAGTGCCTTCAGACCTCTTGACTTTTTCCACATTTTGTTATGTTACAGCCTTATTCTAAAATTGATTAAATAAAAAAATTCCATCAATCTACACACAATACCCCATAATGACAAAGTGAAAACAGGTTTTTAGAAGCTTTTGCAAATGTAAACAAAAATAATAATTGAAAAACCTTATTTACATAAGTATTCAGACCCAGGTGCATCCTGTTTCCATTGATCATCCTTGAGTGTTTTTCTACAACTTGATTGTAGTCCACCTGTGAGTAAATTCAATTGATTGCACATGATTTGGAAGGTACACACAACCTGTCTATAAGTCCCACAGTTGACAGTGCATGCCAGAGCAAAACCCAAACCATGAGGGTCGAGATGAATTGTCCGTGGGAGAGCTTAACAGAGTTGTGTTGAGGCACAGATCTGGGGAATTGCAAAACATTTCTGTAGCATTGAAGGGCCCCAAGAACACAGTGCCTCCATCATTCTTAAATGGAAGAAGTTTGAACCATCAAGACTCTTCCTAGAGCTGGCCGCCCAGCCAAACTGAGCAATCGGGGAAGAAAGGGCCTTGGTCAGGGAGGTGACCAAGAGCCCGATGAGGTCACTCTGACAGAGCTCCAGAGTTTCACTCTGTGGAGATGGGAAACCTTCCAAACAATCATCTCTGCACACCCTGTCCTGGCCTTTATGGTAGAGTGGCAGGCGGAAGCCACTCCTCATTAAAAAACACATGACAGTCAGCTTGGAGTTTGCCAAAAGGCACCTAAAGACTCCCAGACCATGAAAACTCGATTCTCTGGTCTGATAAACCAAGATTGGTTGTTGGCCTGAATGCCCAGCGTCCGTCTGGAGAAAACCTGGCACCATCTACGGTGAAGCATGGTGGTGGCAGCATCATGCTAATGGGAATCTAATTCAGCGGTAGGGACTGGGAGACTAGTCAGGATCGAGGGAAAGATCAGGCAGACCCGAAAGTACAGAGATTCCTTGATAAAACCTGCTCCAGAGTGCTCAGGACCTCAGACTGAGGCGAAGGTTCACCTTCCAACAGGACAACAACCCTAAGCACACAGCCAAGACAACGCAGGGTGGCTTTTGGACAAGTCTCTGAATGTCCTTGAGTGGCCCAGCCAGAGCCCGGACTTGAACCCGATCAAACATCTCTGGAGAGACCTGAAAATAGCTGTGCAGCGGCGCTCCCCATCCAACCTGACAGAGAGGATCTGCAGAGAAGAATGGAGAAACTCCCCAAATTCAGGTGTGCCAAGCTTGTAACTTCATACCCAAGAAGACTTGAGGCTGTAATCGCTGGCAAGGTGCTTCAACAAAGTACTGAGTAAAAAGGTCTGAATACTTATGTAAATGTGATATTTACGTTTATTTTTTTTTATACATTTGCAAAAAATTTAAAAAACCTGTTTTTGCTTTGTCATAATGAGTATTGTGTGTAGACTGATAAAAAAACCATTTAATCAATTTTAGAAGAAGGCTGTAATGTAACAAAATGTGGAAAAAGTCAAAGGGGTCTGAATACTTTCGAATGCACTGCACATTCACCCTATTTAGACAACACAGAGCTCCTTTGTTCTTTTGACCTTAGCTACATTACATTTTGTTTTCTTTTGAAATGCTGGGTTGAAATAACTTTCTTCACCTGTCTTCTCTCAGACCACAGAGAGGAATGCAATCTTCAAACCACTTTTTCTTTGTGAAGATTAGAAATATATTATTTGTATTTTAGCCAAACCACCGTTACATTATTGACCTTGTGTGCCATGCAGATCAAAGAGGATGGTTCCTCTGTTTGGGTCTTTGCTCTCTGAGTGAAACGATGTCAGAGTTTTGGTTAGGAGTTTGCTCCGTTGCTCTGTAATGGGGTAAGTGGGTATGTTCTGGGAAAGATTGTCTTGACAGCTTCATGGTTAAGATATTCTGCGTCTCAACTGCATTCCCAGTCCAAGCCTTTATTATTTCACCTTCTCCAAGCCAGCACTAGATGTTGAAAACAATGTACTCCTACAGACTATACTGTATGGCAGATGGAGGTTTTGTGGAGATTATTCTATTGAGGCCTTAGATGATGAACATCCCTTTCAGTATAGATTTGTTCATGAAAGTAACAAATATTAAAACAAATACATGCAAGGTGCCCAGATTCACAGAAGTGAAATCCTCTATCTTGATTGCAAGGATCTCACATTAAATTAAAGTTCAACTGATTTTGTATCGGTTCTGCTAATTAAAATAGTTCCATAATTCCGTCTCAGGGCCTTGTTACTACTGTATCCTTGTTCATCACAGTCCAAACAATCATCATCAAACACATTAGCCCCTCTCCCCTGCTAGTGATACAACACTCCGACCATCCTGGCCTATAAACATCACCATCCACGTTAGTCTGGCTCCCAGAGAGGATGGTAAAACACTGGATACCCTTTTAGTTGAATGCTGAACACGGCTGGCTAACAGCAAATCCCCTCCGCTTTTAGCACTTGAAAGGTGTAAATCATTTGATGTGGGAAAACATTTCAGGCATCAGGCATCCCTTACATGCAGGGCAGTACAGGGGCGAGAGCGGACCACGGTCAAAGCACCTCTGGCACTCTCTGGCCCAGTCCACTACTGGATGTTGTAGTGATCAGCTGTTGGACTCTAATATCCAGGCCCTTAGTAGCCTTTCATGAAAGTTCCAGGCTGAGACAGGGAGGGGCGGAAGGAAGGGATGGATGGAGCATGTTAAAACTCTGCAGATAGCAGGGTCTAGGAGAAGTCAGGAAGCCAGGGTAGTGGCGGCAGCAGAGGGGAGGTCAGGAATGCCACCTTGCTGTTCACAGGACCTCCAGGTCTCCCCTCTCTGGGGCTTTAGAGCCTCATTAAAACCCCTAGCCTGGCTAGGTTCACCACAATGCCCCTCATCTCTTCCTCTCCCTCCTCTCCTCTCCTCTCCTCTCCTTTTTGAGCGAATACTAAAAGGGGACATTCCATCATCCACATCAATTACTACACATCAAAATACCACTAAACTCTGTTCTTTTGTATAAACCTTCAAGATAATGAGCATCACAATTATTTTCCAAATGCCTTATTGTGTATTATTTCTCTAATAAACAGTTAATATTACAAAGTCCCTTAAACAGATGGTAGGCTATTGAAAGACAGATGCTATTTTGCATAGCAACACATCATGAATATGTATGTTATATTAGTTAATACACTGATGTCACCCACGATTGGATAAGCCTTCTCAACTGTTTTTGAAATACTAGGATACATATTCGGGATTATAGTGATATACATTATTTTTAATTCTGCTGTAATGTTTGTGCTGTAACATTTTGTTAAAATTTGCTGTAATGTTGTTTCTTAATCAAAATGCTTTTTGTTGGAAAAGTGTCTTATCATATTCATACATTTTAATTTATAAGAATCTCTGAATATTTCTTGATTTAAACATTTTCAAACTATCTTATTTCCTTTCCATTGTATGTTGTCATTTCCATCAAGTGATTAACACGGTTTTCTTTACTTGGCAACCCCCTGTATCTACACTTTCTCCCCACTTCTATTGTCTACTGGGATATATGATAATAGTTTTAAACCCTCATTTAGCTGCAGAGCAGAGAGAGGAGAAAGCCTCCCTCCTTCTTGACAGACTGTTGTGTAAATAGGTTGGTCCCAGGTGAAAGAGCCTATTTTGGGGCTGTTGATGTGGGACCATGCTGGACCCTGATGGTGTCTTGCAGAAAGCCAGTCTTGCCCCCTAATAACCTGTCATTTCTTGCATTCGTAACTTCTCACCACACTTTTAAAAACCTATTTATTTTACCATCATTTCTCTCAAATCCATGACGAGGTTAACCCGTACACGCTGCAGGAGAAATGGACTTTTAATGGGATGCAGGGCTGGTGTTTTTGTGTGTTGAGGGTGGGCTTTCTGTATGAGGCTGCCTACTACTTGGCCTCCTCTGCATGGATGGGGTCTGTCTTCCACCAGGGTTGTGCTGGATACTCAAGAGCATCACAACTGGACTTAATTTTTAACTACATCTGGAATCCATTTCCATAAATCTTTCAACTTTAAACCATCTGATTTTACATTCCTCACAAAGCTTTACCTTTGACTGCGTGACAGGGTGCTCACAGTGCATTAAGATCGGGCTCAATACTTACTTCAAACACACACACGTGCATTTAATACTGTAATACACACATTCAAACACATATAACCGTTTGCATGTTGAAACTCATTAACACCATTTTAGACAATTTATCATGTAAACACCAGCTTTCTTTGACTCCCTCTCCCTCACTAACTCGCGGTGGTATCTGTCTTACTCCCTTTCTCTACCTTTCAGCAGAGGGGGATTATGCAGGAAGCGTTGTTAATATTCACCAGGTACAGAGACATGGCCCTTGACGTCTACTCTTCCTAGCCCTTCTCCTCCCTATTGGCTGTGTGGTTGTCCCTGTGTAATGAGCGGATCAGAAGTCATGAGTCAGTAGGACATCACCATGAGTTATTAAAATATTATTAATACTCTTTATAAACCCACCTCAGAGGTTTATGACTCCCAGGTTGCTGCACCACTCACCTCAGTGCTGCAGGAGAATCACATTCAAGATCTTTCTCTCTCTTTGACCAAACCGAATCATCAACTAGATTCGGCCGCGGGCCAATTTTTTTCTTGAGCAGATGGTCAGGGGCCAGAACTTAATTGTAAATAATTTGTGGACTCACCAAATTGACCTGAAAAGCCCAAACATATATAATATTTGACTAAAACATAATAATTTCAAACATTGCTTACATTTGAAATACAGCACACACATATATCTCTGTAGCTTAGAATCTTTGCAACAATTAAAATTAAAAGAGCTGTTTTGCTGGTGTTTCAATATTTTATGTCCAACAATAAAAAATATAAACTTTTTTTGTATTGCTCAGAAAACATGGGGCCAGTTGAGCACCTGGCCTAAAACACTTTGTATCTAGTGTTTGACTCCAAGACAGTGCTCACTTTACATTAACCACCATAGCTTCTATTTTATTTCTTGTTTCTCAAGTTTTCTTTATTATATTTTACATTTTTATTTAATTATAAATGTTTGTATTAATTACTGCACTGTTATAAGCATGTAAGTTAAGCATTTCACATTCATTTACAATAAACGTATCACTAAAATATATACAGTGCTTCATATTCACCCCCTTGGCATTTTTTCCTATTTTGTTGCCTTACAACCTGGAATTAAAATTATTTTTGGGGGTTTTGTATCATTTGATTTTACACAACATGCCTACCACTTTGAAGATCAAAATATTTGTTATTTGTGAAACAAACAAAATAACAAAAACTCTGAAAACTTGAGCGTGCATAATTTCACCCCCAAATCAATGGCTGAGCTTTGTAGAGCCACCTTTTGCAGCAGTTACAGCTGCAAGTCTCTTGGGGTATGTCTGCTATAAGCTTAGCACATCTAGCCACTGGGATTTTTGCCCATTCTTCAAGGAAAAACTGCTCCAGCTCCTTCCAAGTTGGATGGGTTCTGCTGGTGTGTAATCTTTAAGTCATACCACAGATTCTCAATTGGATTGAGTTCTGGGCTTTGGCAAAGGCATTCCAAGACATTTAAATGTTTCCCTTTAAACCACTTGAGTTTACACACCAGCGGCAGAATGCTTAGGGTCATTGTCCTGCTGGAAGGTGAGCGTCATCTGATTCTCAAATCTCTGGAAGACTGAGACAGGTTTCCCTCAGGAGTTTCCCTGTATTTAGTGCCATCCATCATTCCTTCAATTCTACTGTTTGATTCCTGTCGATAAACATCCCCACAGCATGATGCTGCCACCACCATGCTTCACTGTGGGGATGGTGTTCCTGAGAGTGGTGGGTGTTTTCTAGCATAACATACGTTTTCCTTGATGGCAAAAACGCTCAATTTTAGTCTCATCCCGGCCAGGTACCTGCTTCCATATGTTTGATCTCCCCACATGCCCTTTTGGCGAACACCAAACATTTTACATTTGTCATTTAGCAGGCGGCTCTTATCCAGAGCAACTTACAGTTAGTGGATGCCTACATTATTACATTTTTTCATATATGGCCCCCGTGGAAAGCGAGCCCACATCCCTGCCATCCAACCCTCCCCTACCTTGGGCGATGCTGACCAATTGTTCGCCGCCCATGGGTCTCCCAGTCGCAGCCGGCTGCGACAGGGCCTGGAATCGAACGCGGATCTCTAGTGGCACAACTTGCACTGGTGCAGTGCCTTAACCCTAAGCCACTCTGGAGTCGTGTTTGTATTTTTTTCTTTAAGCAATGGCTTTTTTCTGGCCACTCTTCCGTAAAGCCCTGCTCTGTGGAGTGTACGGCTTAAAGTGGTCCTATGGACAGATACTCCAATCTCCGCTGTGGAGCTTTGCAGCTCCATGCAGGGTTATCTTTAGTCTCTTTGTTGCCTCTCTGATTAATGCCTCCTTGCCTGGTCCGTGTGTTTTGGTGGGCAGCCCTCTCTTGGCAGGTTTGTTGTGGTGCCATATTCTTTCAATTTTTATAATGGATTCCAATGGTGCTCCATTGGATGTTCAAACGTTTCTGATATTTTTTTATAACCCAACCCTGATCTGTACTTCTCCACAACTTTGTCCCTATGGCTCTTGGTGTCTTCATGTTTTGCTTGGTGTTGCGTGCTTAGTGGTGTTGCAGACTCTGGGGCCTTTCCAGAACAGGTATTACATATATACCCCTGAGATCATGTGACAGATCATGTACACTATGATTGCACACAGTGACTTTATTTAACTAATTATGTACAAATTTAATTGGTTGCACTAGATCTTATTTAGAGGCTTCTTGGGTAATATGTATACACGCACCACTTTTCCGTTATTCATTTTTTAGAATTTTTTAAACATTTATTTTTCATTTCCTTTACATCATTTGTATTATTTTGTGTATGTTATTACATGAAATCCAAATAAAAATCAATTTAAATTACAGGTTGTAATGCAACAAAATAGGAAAAAAGGCCAAGGGGGGTTGGTAAATACTTTTGCAGGCACTGTATTAATGTGCTGTTTCTACTATTCCTGTAATGTGGGCTCAGTGTATGGTCTGTTACACTGCATCTCCAGTGCTTTACCACACCCCCTGGTTCGATTCCAGGCTTTATCACAACCCGGCCGTGATTGGGAGTCCCATAGGGTTGGCGCACAAATGGCCCAGCGTCGATCCGGGTTTGGCGGTGACAATCATTGTAAATAATAATTTGTTCTTAACTGGCTTGCCTAGTTAAATAAAATAAATTGTAGTTGTTTAACCATCATTGAGTCATATAATTATTAGGGATATCAAGGAGACATGTGTGGTGTCACTCAAACCGTGCTTGTTGTTGGGTTGCATGGTGTCTGCCACAGATGGAAAATTCTGATTAAGTGAATGGTTGCAATGTTACTGGTCAATGCACGATCCTGTCACAAAGGGGATAGTGAGGGAGGCTGCATGTCTCTAACCCTCCTCACACTCCCTTGTCTTTAACATCAACACTGTTTCCCACCATTAAAGCCACAGCCGTACATTATGTCACATATATTATTACATATGACATGCTAGCAAGGCCGAATCTTCCCCACAAAATTAGCCCCGCAGCCTAGTTCTACTTGTGATGTCATTCTTGATGATCATGCACAAAATATAGTCATTCATTTTTATTAAAATAATATCATTAAATATCTAAGATTCCTAGCCAGGCCTCTTTCCCACTGAAAGACAACATTCATTTATTAATTAATTTGAGTCCCCATGTGGCCAGATCAATCAGTGAGCAACACTGTAGGGTAACACTTATATAAAATGTGCTGTTCCAACTGAGCAGGCATGGACATCCCATTTCAAACATAATTATTTCCCTAATAAGGACCAGCCAGGCACTGCCCCATCCTATATGCAGAGCCCAAAATCATTATCTCCCCCCTTCCTCCCCCTTCTCCTCCCCTCCCCCCTCCTCCTCATTGGGAGTCCACAAATACTCTCTTTCCTCTCTCTCTTTCTAACACCACTCTGGAGGAGGAGCTTTGTACTATATTTAATTAACAACATCGAGGAGATGTAGGAGAGAGGCACTTTAAGTGTGTTGGCGGGTGTGTCACATGCAGCAATGCTCTTCACTCTGGAAGTTAAATGAGAGTAGAGCACCAGCGGAGTGGAGGCGTCAGAGGGCTGGCTGCGCGCTTCGTGAAACTCTCACGGGGGCCTGGTGAACGGAGCACCCTCAGATCTCCGGCAATCACTAACAGACATGTATAGGCCCCTCCGCGAGGAAGTGTGTGTGTGCAAAGGCTATCGATGCACCACCGTGGATGGTGATGTTCTGACTAGGGGACACAGGATGAAAGCTGTTGTTCTCTGATGAGGTCTATGGTGCTGAAAAAACAAACTAGGTGTTCAGAATTTCTATCATACGGGAGCCTGGTTTAAAAACTGTCCACAGCACCATTTTAGTGAGGTTAAAATGACAAATCATTAAATACATAATCTTTTGCAATGCTTAATTTGTTAAATAATCAAATGCAATTGTTGTTCTATTCAATGACCCAAAGGTGGTTGTTTTAGACCCCATGCTGAGCGATGTAAGGACCTAACCCTGTGTGGTAATTATGGGGGCCTGCCTGCCTGCTGCCTGTATACCAGCCAGCCTGGAACTGCCTTCTTGGTTAATTGATTGATTGTCCAACAATGCGCTTGCAGCTCTTTGCCTGCTCTCATTGCTCATCCAATCAGTCAAGAGCCTGTTCCCGACAGCAGCACTATATTAATGCATCATTAATTGCTGTGGTCCAATCTGGGCCTGTGGCTCAGTGCTGCTGTAGCACTAGTCCCATGTCCACAGGTTTGTGTGGATGGGGATGGTTACTCACGATTTATCTTTCATCAGCCTGTGGATGTTGCCAATGTATAATTTGAGTTGTCCCAGTCAGTGGTTAGCAGCAGTGGAGACCAGTCCAGACCAGTGCCAGTGTTAGTCAGCATGCAGCTGCCCAGCTGTGCGTGTGCCAACTGTCTGTGGCTGATGTCTGTGGGCAGCTATGTGGAGAGTCATGTGTGTGTCCTGAATACCTTGTCACTCATAAAAACCCTGTAATCCCATTCCTCTCCCTGGGACAGACGAATGCAGACCTGCTGTAAAATGCATGCCTCAAAAGCCCTTTTAATTCACAACAGGCATGTCTGCTTTACTGCAGGAGTTTAGAGGGACATGCTTTCCTTTAACATGAGGACGAGAGGTTAAAATACTTCTGCTAATAATATCACATGTAAGCTGTGGATTTACTTCACCGTTGGTTACTGTTTCTGTGACAAACCAACTGGGTACTTGTGGACAGTGTTAGGGTTAGGGGAGTTGTGGTTGAGGCTTAGGGTTGAACCAGGATGCCGACATGAAGCTAGGGTTAGGGTTGAACCCAGGATGTGGACATGTAGCTAGGGTTAGAGTTGAACAAGGATGTGACATGTAGCTATGGTTAGGGTTGAACCAGGATGTGGACATGTAGCTAGGGTTTGAGTTGAACCAGGATGTGGACATGTAGCTAGGAGTTAGAGTTGAACAAGGATGTGGACATGTAGCTATGGTTAGGAGTTGAACCAGGATGTGACATGTAGCTGAGGTTAGGGTTGAACCAGGATGTGGACATGTAGCTAGGGTTAGGGTTGAACCAGGATGTGGACATGAAGCTAGGGTTAGGGTTGAACCAGGATGTGGACATGAAGCTAGGAGTTGAGGTTGAACCAGGATGTGGACATGAAGCTAGTGTTAGGGTTGATAGATTTGAGGTTAAGGCTGGTGCCTCCTGTAATAAACCTTGGTTATTTTAAAACATGTCCAAATGCTAAAACACGTTTTTTCCCCTCAATGTCACCCTAATACAGCTGATGTTTTTTGTAGTCTGTACATACTCACGAAAGTCAGTGCATCTCCTATTCTCAACCTATTAGCTCTACCAATAAATTGAGGTGTTGCTAATTTATGACTTGCTTCGCTAACCCCTGTCTCGTCTGATTTCATATCCTCAGGCTATTTTTCTCTCCTTCATTTTTCTGAGAGAATAAGGAATTCCAGTGGCAAAAGCTGTCAGAATAAAATCATTTGTTCCTCAGCGCTAACACTCTGCTTACGCTTTGTCCTTCCTGGACCTCTCTCTCTCAATCTCTCTTTCTCTCTCTCCCTCCAACTGGTGTGTGTTTTATGTGGTTTCAACAGCAATTTCCTTTGGGCGATCTGTAACTGCTCATGTTAGACTACACACAGATAACTTTAGCAATGCTCTGTATGCACCTTGCGGTTTTACAAGTGTGTCCTTTCTCACCTGTTTCTGGAGTGAAACTAGCATTGTGTCGGAGGCCAACATTATGAGCAGGGATAAACAAACATATTCAGCCTCCATAATTACCTTGAAAGATAGCCGGTGTCTTTTAAATGTCTGACATGATAGGATACGATGTGGAGGAAAAATGCTTTGTTGGCAGCAAGAGAGGAGAAATTGTGTGGCTTCAATGAAAGTTTTTCTCCTGAATTATTTAAGCAATCAACACTCATATACTTCTAAGATGGAGGGGGAGGTTTACAACGAACAGTTCAGCTCTCTGATGTGGTGGCTACTGTCTGTGTGTGTCTACTGTCTCTATGTTCAGTTTTAACCTGAAATACAACACACCATTATATTGTGGGATCGAAAATGGGAGTTTTATTTTCTAGTAAAGTGTAATATGAATTTACAGGCCAATTGGATTCTATCTGCCTGTACATTATGTTGAGACCTAAAACAATGCATCCTACACTGCCGGTCAAAAGTTTTTAAACACCTACTCATTGTAGTTTTTCTTAATTTTACTATTTTCTACATTGTAGAATAATAGTGAAACATCAAACTATGAAATAACACATATGAATACATTAGTAACCAAAAAGTGTTAAATAAATCAAAACACATTTTTATATTTGAGCTTTGTTATGATTTACAAGTATTAGAACCCAAATGCAGACAAGTACACCAAAAGCCAGAGAAAGGTTTAACAGGTTTATTTAAAATGTTCAATAGTCCAGGTTCAATAATAGGGAAGAGCAAGTCCAGGTTACAGGGAGGGTAACAGATCCAGGTCAGGGCAGGTGTGGTGCCGTAATGTCCTAGTGTCCGTGGTGAGTCAGAGGTCGGTAGTGGAGAGCAGGGTGGTGGTGGCAGGGTAGGAGGCAGAGTCAGGTTCCAAATATCTGGCACAGGAGAAAAATTAAATAGAACAGGCCAAAACACAAAGAGCAAAAATAAACAGGTTGAGTCGGCAGCCCAGACTAACATGGTCGTCTTGACTATGATCTACATAGTGTGGTAAGTTTGGCCCGGGTCTTAAAGGCTGAGGTAGTTATGGTGAATGAGCTGCAGCTGAACCCTACTCCCTTTTACCAACTTCCTCCTGCAATCAGACAACAGAGGAGGGAGAGAGCAGAGAGAGACTACTAGCAGCAGTAGGCCTAACAGGCTAACAGTAGCCACCCTTTGCCTTGATACAGCTTTGCATTCTCTCAACCAGCTTCATGAGGTAGTCACTTGGAATGCATTTCAGTGCTATGGTGTGCCTTCTTAAAAGTTAATTTGTGTAATTTAATGCATTTGAGCCAATCAGTTGTGTTGTGACAAGGTAGGGTTTGTATACAGAAGATAGCCTTTTTTGGTAAAAGACCAAGTCGCATATTTATTTAGAATTCAACCACTTAACCAGCATAGCTACCACAGCATTCTGCAGCGATCGCCATCCCATCTGGTTTTGGGCTTAGTGGGACTATCATTTGTTTCAACAGGACAATGTTCCAACACACCTCCAGGCGGTGTAAGGGCTATTTTACCAGAAGGAAAGTGATGTAATGCTGCATCAGATACCACAACTCCACAATCCCCGACCTCAACCAAATTGAGATGGTTTGGGATCAGGTGGCGGACCACAGAGTGAAGGAAACAGCCAACAAGTGCTCAGCATATGTGGGAACTCCTTCAAGACTGTTGGAAAAGCATTCCAGGTGAAGCTGGTTGAGATAATGCCATGAGTGTGCAAAGCTGTCATCAAGGCAAAGGGTGACTATTTGAAGACTTTCAAATATAAGATATATTTTGATTTGTTTAACCTTTTGGTTACTACATGATTCCATATGTGTTATTTCATAGTTTTGATGTCTTGCCTACTATTCTATAATGCTAAAATTAAAAAATTAAAAAAACCCTTGAATAGAGTAGGTGTTCTAAAACCTTTGATGATGATGTCAATTTCAAACATATCATATTCCATTAGAAAATAACACCCATGGTTTGAAATAACTCACCAACGCAATTCAGTAAACAAAAACAATACTGTATTTTGTAAAATTTATATATATACATATCAGCACAACGAGTTGCATGTAGTGTTGAAAAACGCTTTGATTCTAATACACTATGATATCTTAGTATCCTTGTCATCGGCAAGGGCTGCACTGGAGAAAAGGTCATTTTTCATTGAAAATTAGGATTCTTTTTCCTTTTAGTTCACCTTTATAATTCATCATGAGAGTTAATGGCAATGTAATCTCCCCCAAATATGTATCATGTAAAAGTATTTTGCATATTCTTTTTGAAATGTTTACTTAATTCCATCACAACTTGTCCCCCACAATCACTGTTAATCTCAATAGTCAACTCAACGGACAAATAAGACAATGAAGCATATCGAAGACACTGTATGGAAGTAGACCTGACATGACTAAATAGATTAGAAAAAGATTTCTTCTGATATTGAATTATTTAATAATTTTTGTCCCATATTTATTTTTTTTGCAATTTTCACTGACAGAAAAAACCAAAATCTGCGCCGATGAATACTTTCGAATAAGATGTGAAAGAAAGAATCAAATCATTTTAGATCAAGTAATTTACACAATTTACATATATGTGTGTCTTCAAATAACACATATAAAAAATCCATCGTATCATACAAATACCTGGTTGCATTTCAACGTAACTGTGTCATATGCTTGTCTTGCATATTCTGCGGCATGCCAGGCACTTGGTAAACTTGTTTTACTGCAGAACTGTACACTATATCTCATGTACAACATGCTCAAGAAATTGTGCTGTGATTACATTAACTTACTCATCTAAGGCAAAATATGAAGCTACTCAATAATATGAAATTGCCATAATAGCTCATAATAATACTGTACAGGATAATACAATAAGTAACACAAACATAGAGGTGTTTTAACTGATTCCTTAGTCTCTGGTGGTCGTCAAAGTTCTCCAATGAGGTGATTAGTGTTCAATCACATGGTCAGGAGGAGTTCAACACCTCTGCAACAATGTTAACTAGTATATTCCCCTCTTATCATTCACACAGTCAGTTTAAAGAGCTTGGGTTACAATAGGTCCAATTCTTGCAACACAAGTCCTGGGCCAAATACACCAGGTAGGTACCCTGGTTTAACTTGTGTCTGCCTTCAGTGTATTTGGGATCATCCACTATGACATCATGTTGAGGAACTTGTTCTCTTCTGCCAGCGCAGTGAGCAGGGAGCTCATATCACTGATGCCATGTTGCTGCCCCCTGCAGGGAAGGGCAGAAGGCAGGGTGACAGAGTTCCGGGGGTGGTGAGTCTGGAGGAGGTCTGGGACCGAAGACTCTGGAGGATACTGGGGCTGATGTACCTGACATTAGGCTGGAGTGGTCCCCGTCATCAGCATGGTGTCAAGAGAATTAATCTAGGGCTCCTCTGCCCCTGTCCCATTGGAAAAGTCCACGTACTGAGACCTGGTTATTTTACTCAGCTGAGTTCATGGTGGTCTCAGTGCTGTCTAAGGGACATTTGAGGAACATTCACTACTGATGATGTCATCATCTGCATGTTGACGTTCCCGTTTGGCTCAAACACGTGTATCATCCCGTGTAGAACATACCATTGTTGTCTGTGTTGTTGCCATTGCTGCAGTGATTGCCAATTGAGTTTTGTCGCTGCATTGTCATTACCCTGAATGCTGTCTGCTTAGAGACTTAGGTTCTGTGGGCGGTCTTGCTGGAGGATATTTACCTCCATTTTGGATGGGATGCTAACCCAGGATGCTATATTATAGTTCTGTTGATGTAATCATCATAAAAATTCACACCGCTATCCTTAAATGTGACTTGAACATTACTCCCCCTGGCTGCTCCTCCAGCTGGCTGTTCTGCATGTCTACAGAGGATTTACTGTTTTGCTCAACATACCCAGAGTGCCACCAACTGCCATACTACTACAGGAGGACCGCTGGTTAGCGTTAGCGTTAGCATCGCTAGGACCCTGGTTAAACCCATGCCTAGAGGCTCACTGGTTCATTGAGGTTAGCATTAGCGGGCTGCTGTTGCTGTAGGCTCTGTTGCTGACACAACTCAGCCTCGAGTCAGCCTTCTGCTGTTGTGCGTATCTCCCCTGCTGGGCTCGTGAGCCAGGTTGTGGTTCATCTGTGCAATGTGCTGGTTGGAGTTAAGATTCTGATTCGGAGCAGAGACAAAGTTCTGTTTCTGTTGACCATGTTGAGAGTTTGGTTTGCTTCGACCAGAATTTGTTAGGTTGGGTTGTGAGGAGCTTCCACAGTCCCTGAGCTGACCTCGTTCACTACGGCATGGTGCTCGTCTTACTGGGTGAGGAGGAAAACTCCGATGGCCTGGGCTTTAGAGCACAGGAGATGGGCATGGTTTGTGGTGCAGACGAGGGATTCATATTCATATTGGTTCCACCACAGCCATCCTTCGCTGGTAAAACTGCTGTTGCTGCTGGGGTCAGGGTTTTGTCGTTTCCATGAAACCACCTTGTGCTTGTCGGTTGTACCGGTGGCACAGTCTGACTCTTCAGCTCCGCCCTGGAGGTGATGTAGTGAGCAGCGTCATCAGGAAATACCATCATCTCCTCCTCACTGTTGTTGCGACTGCCGCTCATGTCGCCGGCCATGATCTCCATGCCACGTTCTCAAGAGATGCTGGGCGGCCGGGGGCAGTAGAGTTATCGCTGCAGCCGTCGGAGCGCGGCTGGTGGCTGGAGGGCCAGGTGCGCTCGGCTGCAGATAGGGCCTGGTTCGGCTGGGGAGCGTGTGAGTGGAGGTTCTGCATGTTGCCCATGCTGTTGTGGCGCTGCACCTGAGGCTGGTGGGACAGCGGAGACAGCGCGTCCAGGGGCCCGGCCGTCGGGGCGGACCCTACCGGCGAGGGAATGTTGGACGGACCGTGGGGCATCATGCTGCGGCCGTTATAACTTCCCATGCTCGGTGCAGTGCCTGGGAACACCACTTGGGGCAATAGTGTTGAAGGAGGAGTAGCCAGCGCGAGGTCTCGCTGGGAAGCGTCCCCGTGGGGGCCATGCAGGTCTTGAGACTCATCCTCTCCATGTTGGGTAGAGGCGTGGGTGGGGCTCCACCTGTAGCCGCCATATTTAGCCTTGAGGTGGTAGTGCTGAACGGGGTGAGGCTGAGGAACTGGGCAGACCTCCTCCCCCTCCTCCACCACCTCCACATTGGCTGGCGTCGCTGACCTCGGGACAGGTCTGTAGAGATGGGGTGGTAGGAGCCGGTGGAGCTGATGTTGTTGTGGCGGTGGCCACTGAGCTGGAGCCATCGCTGGGCGTGGCTGGAGTAACAGGCAGATGCCAGAGGAGCGCCCAGAAGCTGATGTAGGCAGAGGAGACGGTGCTGGTGGTGCTGTCCACTCCGTTCCATCAGATGGTCCAGCTGGTTCAGGACAGTCATCTTACTGGAACACAGCTCACTGAGACTGAGGCCGGGGAGCATCCGGCCCACCACCCATATTTCCACTCTCCAAAGGGACCCTGAATATAATTTATTTACACAGGAGAAATATAGTCTGGTCTGAATTACTGCATTTTTTATTGACAAAACATATTTGATCTTATATCTATCTTACTTTATCTACCATCTAATACTCAAAAAGGATCATTATAAAACACTGGTTACTTCTTTGTTTTTTATGTTCACTCACCTTCTGGTATGTTTATTGCTTGGTGTTCTGGACTGGAGGAGCTGATGATATTGGCCCACTTTTTGGCAGAGTCCCTCACCGTCTTCAGTTTCTCCTTCTTCCAGGTGTTCTAGTCTGTGGATGTGGCTGGGGCCTGAGTGTTGATGTGGGTGGAGGCCCCACCTGCTGTGCCCAGACGCGAGGCCAGAGGAGGAGGAGTCAATGGGGGCCCCGGTCGTCCAGCCCGATCAGGTCCCCCATGCTGCCCCCGCCGCTGTGGAGGGCCATCTCTACTCCACTGTCATGGTTGGTGGGCTTTGCCAAGTGGCGGCGGCTCAGCTGCTACATGACGACTGACCACCAGGGCTGGACTGATACATCTAGAGAGAGGCGAGAGAGAGAGAGAGAGAGAGAGAGGGAGAGAGAGAGAGAGAGAGAGAGAGAGAGAGAGAGAGAGAGGAGAGAGAGAGAGAGAGAGAGAGAGAGAGAGAGAGAGCGAGGGGAGAGGAGGAAGAGAGAGGAGGCAGGGGGGGGGGGAAGGCGAGAGCGATAGGCGAGAGAGAGGGGAGAGGGAGGCAGAGAGACAACATGTTTATCAGCTATCTAAAAGGAAAGGGATCACCATCTATCTTGAAGGCAAAATTAGAACAGTGATAACATAACAACGCCAGGAGATGAACAGCAGTGAATCATGCAACTTCTTTTATCCACAACTTTAATTGTAAATAATGAGTGTTGGTTGGGGTTGGCTACAGATTATAGCTCTCTTTGACTGTCTGTGAATTAGAAATGGGAGGATTGGATGCTTGAGTACATGCTAGGCCAGCACACGGGGCTATGCATCTGTGGCTCTCTGGGTTGTTGGGCTCCCCAGTCCCTCTTGACCAAGTGTACAAAAATGTACTTAAAACTATTATATACATTTTTGGACTGTGTCCACTGCTAGCTATAGCTTGTTATACAGCAGTAGTACAGGATGATGAAATGATAAATATTCTATAATATTCTGTAATAACTAACTAAAATCTGAAGCTGTGCTCACCTTAGTAATGTCTGTCCTTAAGGAAAAGTTTGAAGGAGAAGATAAATGAGAAATTTCAAGTAACCAAGCAGAGAGTGTTAGAGAGGAAAGTTTGTTAGGTAAGATTTGCATGCCATTGTTAGTAGGGATCTCAGACTGAGAAAGTAGGTCATTATCTATACCAAATCTAATTATTTAAACCATATATTAGGAGGCACACATAACCATAGTAAACTAAAAACTGTCTGTATTTGCTGAATTATATTTCCACTATACATTATATCTTCCCAAATGATCTCTCATTGAATGATAGGCTGCAACACCAAGGCGATCTCTTACCCCACAGTTCTCGTCTTGATAGACTTGACCTGCAGAGTAGTCCTCCATGCCTCTCAGTGCTGTCCATCTTCTCCTCATCCCGGCCTGTCTCGTTCTCTCCATTCTCTTTGGGTGGCATGGGTCTGCTGGGCGGCAGTCGCTGCGTGTTTCTTTGTGACGTGGGCCTCTGGTCCGTGGACTGTCTTCACGTGCTTCCTAAGAGAGCTGGGGTCCGTGTAGCGCACCCGTACACCAGATCTTACCCGTAGGGTTTCTGTGGATACAATTATTTGATTTATTTCACCTTTATTTATAAAGGTTATCCAAATAAAATTAATTAAAATTTACTTTTTCCCTTGTTATGTTACACCTTATTCTAAAATTTATTAAACAGTTTTCCCCCTCATCCCGATTCGACACACACAATAGCCCATAATGACAAAGCAAAAACAGGTTTTTAGATTTTTTTTGCAAATTAATAAAAAAAATAAAAACGTAAATATTAATTATTAATATTTGGGCAGTATTTGGGATTACAGCCTCGAGTCTTCTTGGGTATGCCTTCTAAGCTTGGCACACCTGTATTTGGGGAGTTTCTCCCATTCTTCTCTGCAGATTTTCTCAGCTCTGTCAGGTTGGATGGGGAGCGTCACTGCACAGCTATTTTCAGGTCTCGCCAGAGTGTTCCGTGGGTTCAATCGGGCTCTGGCTAGGCCACTCCAAGACATTGCAGAACTTGTCCCAAGCCACTCCTCGTTGTCTTGGCTGTGTGCTTAGGAGTCATTGTCCTGTTGGAAGGTGAACCTTCGCCCCAGTCTGAGGTCCTGAGCGCTCTGGAGCAGGTTTTCATCAAGGATCTCTCTGTGCTTTGCTCCGTTCATCTTTCCCTCGATCTGACTAGTCTTCCAGTCTCTCCGATAAAAACATCCCCACAGCATGATGCATCCACCACCATGCTTCACCGTAGGGATGGTGCCAGGTTTCCTCCAGGCAGTGATGGCGGCTTGGCATTCAGGTCAAAGTGTTCAATCTTGGTTTCATCGAACCAGATAATCTTGTTTCTCATGGTCTGAGAGTCCTTCTACAGTGCCTTTGGCAAAACTGCCTTATATAGACATGTTTGTGCCTTTCCAAATCATGTCTAATCAATTGACTTTACAGGTGGACTCCAATCAAGTTGTAGAAATATCTCAAGGATGATCAGTGGAAACAGGATGCACCTAAGCTCAATTTCTGATCTCATAGTAAAGGGTCCTAAATACTTATGTAAATGTGATATTTCAATTTTTTTATTCTAAAAATCTGTTTTTGCTTTAGTATTGTTTAGATTGATGAGGGGAAAAAAAGCGATTTAATCAATTTTACAATAAGGCTGTAGCGTAACAAAATTGTGGAAAAATGTGAAGGGGTCTTTTCTCGAATGCCCTGTATATATATATATATATATATATTTAATCGAAGCGATTTACATACAGTGAGTGCATACATTTAAATATGGCCCCAGTGGAAACACCAACAACCCTTTAGCGTTGTGCCCACCACACTCTTGCCAGAGTAGCCACACAGGATCCAGAAGTGAGATAGATATCACCCAGTTCATATTCTGTTTAATAACATTCAAATACATGACTGTGAATTAATATCCCTCCTCCCTACTTACTCAGATTAGCTGTGACTAGCTGTTGTTGTAAACAACGCAATTAGAGTGTATAAATTATGTATGTAAAACCAGTGACTTGTTGGTTCTGCTTAGAGCCACAGAATATCACTAAGATGTATGTGGTTTCTAATGTCAAGTTATAGTTATACTGGTGGGATGGATCCAGTCTTACATTTTTCATCCGAGGAGTAGAAGTGTGTGTGTGTGTCTGTGTGTGTGGATCTATGGGGACATTGTGCTCTCCCCCACATTTCTCTCCTCTATCTCCCTGATGATAGGCTAGTAGGAGGCTTGAAAGCGGTTCAGGGGTTCATTTTGTATTGGTGATCTGCAGGTGGTCTGGATCTCCTGGGGGGATGCCTACGCTTGATTCACACTAATGCATTGTGGGGCTGCCACGCTCATTAGTTCCGCATCATTATTTACTCACACACACGCCTGCATACACACACCACACGCACACTTGGAACACATGCACACACAAACAAACCACACACACGGCTGTGGTTTAATGGGGCCAATTATAACATCCAAAACAATCACTGTGCGTGATGAGAAAAACACATCTCATTTCAGCCTGAATATGTAAAAGGCTAGCAGACAACAGATTAAACATTTAGTCAGTTTGTACTTTCTTGATGCCACAATCTTTTGGCCCAGGACCTTACAGTCAGTCACAAAAGATAGAAGAATATTGATCCTACGGATGTCTGTCACAAAGAGAATATCTAATGGACTCTATAAGTGAGTCTATCACAAGTCTTGGCAGGGCAGAATGGAGCTGCAGTGCTGTGCAGTGTTAGACTTGTCTGCATCCCAAATGGCACCCTATTCCTGCATGTTTTCCACTTGCGGCCAGGCCCTGGTCAAGTAATTGCATTGAAAGGAATAGGGTGGTGAGCTGAGAGCAGCTCAATGAGACCTCATTGGAGGTGTGTGTGTGTGTGTGCGTGTCGGTGTGTGCACCTCGTTGGAGTGTGCGGTTCTGTTCTTGGCTCTGTCCGAGGCGTTAGAGAAGGCTTTGTTGCATCCCTCGTGGTCACACACATATGGTTTTTCCCTGTGTGAGACCGCAGGTGGAGATCTTCAGATTCTCAGGCGAGAATAGGCCTTACAGCAGCCCTCAAACTGCAAAAGAGAGAAAGGAAAACACGAAACAGTGAATCACCGGATTTGTCCAGTGTATTTCACGTCTATCCTTGTTTTCCAATTCTGTTAATTACCTTAAAGATGATCTTTGCAATTATTGTGTAATGAATTACACTCTAGTGTGAGGCATTACAGTGCATTCGGAAAGTATTCAACACCTTCACTTTTTTCCACATTTTTGTTACGTTACAGCCTTATTCTACAAAATGGATTAAATAAAAACAATTCCTCATCAATCTACACACAATTCCCCATATAACAAAGCAAAAACATGTTTTAGAAGTTTTCTTTGCTAATTTATAAAAAAACTCTAAAATACCTTCTTTACATAAATATTCAACCCTTTCTGAGACTGAATTGCGCGCAGGTGCATCCTGTTTCCATTGTCATCCTTGAGATGTTTCTACAACTTGATTGGAGTCACCTGTGGTAAATTCAATTGATTGACATTATTTGGAATGGCACACACTGTCTATATAAGGTCCCACAGTTGACAGTGCAGGTCAGAGCAAAAGCAACCATGAGGCCGGAAGGGATTGTCCTAGAGCTCCAGACAGGAATGTGTTGAGGCACAGATCTGGGGAAGGGTACCAGCAAATTTCTGCAACATTGAATGTCCCCAAAACACAATGATGCCTCCATATTTTTTAAATGGAAGAAGTTTAACCACCAACTCTTCCTAACTGGCGCCGCCCGGCCAAACTGAGCAATCGGGGGAAGAAGGACCTTGTCAGGTGACCAAGAACCCGATGGTCCAGTCGGCACAACTCCGGAGTTCACTCTGTGGAGTTGGAAGAACCTTCCCAGAAGGACAACCATCTCTGCAGCACTCCACCAATCAGGCCTTTATGGTAGCGTGGCCAGATGAAGCCACTCCTCAGTAAAAGGCACATGACAGCCCACTTGGAGTTTGGCTGTAATCGCTGCCAAAGGTGCTTCAACAAAGTACTGAGTAAAGGGTCTGAATACTTGAATTTTTTTCAATTGAATTTACCACAGGTGGACTCAAATCCAAGTTGTAGAAACATCTCAAGGATGATCCAGTGGAAACTGGATGCACCTAAGCTCAATTATCTAGTCTCATAGTAAAGAGGTCTGAATACTTGTGATATTTCCATTTTTTATTTTTTTTAAATTAGCCAAAATGTCAAAAATTCTGTTTTGCTTTGTCATTATGGAGGTATTGTGTGTAGATTGATGAAGGGGAAAAAAACAATTTTATCAATTTTAGAATAAGGCTGTAACGTAACAAAATGTGGAAAAGTGAAGGGGGTCCTGAATACTTTCCGAATGCACTGTAATTAGCCACCAATCCTAACTTTTAGAAACAAATCTCCCCTTGACATCAGTGCATGATTTATGCGAAAAGTTAAGGATTTGGCCTGAAGAGAGCAAAGTCTTAGATGTTGTACGGGACTTACAATACAGTCCTGTAGAAGATATATCTAGATCTTACTGTAATAAAACCATTGCCCTTTCCACTTCTTTACTTACATGATATACTGTAATTACATCTAAACACTAACATCCACCTACTAACCAGCTTAGGAAGATCCTCTATGAAATATTAATGTTGTTCATTCTTATACATAACCATCTTTCTTCCTTTTCCAGAATGATCAAGTGAAATATTGAGAAAAACCCGTAACGTGTGTGTGATTCTCTGTGAGTGTGTTTGTGTGTGTGTGACGGTACACTCTACAAGTGTTTAGAGAGGCAAATGCTCAGCATAGGCGGAGCCTGGCAGCGATCAGTTACTCACGGTACACTTGTGTGGCTTCTCCCTGTGTGCCTCCTCATGTGAACAACCAGCATGTACTGAGCCTTGAAGGGCTTCTGCTCCATGACATTCATCCCAGCGGCACACGAACTCCTTCTTCTCCCGTGGATATGAGTGGGTTGATGTGCTATAGGGAGACATGCCGGATGAGACTTTCTGGATCTCTGCAGCCTGTGAGATTACGGACCAGTCCATAACAACCCCTAGCCCTACTCCCTAGACAATTGTATTACGATCTAAGGGATTAGATAGGTGTAAGCAATGGCTAATTCAATTGCTAGTAATTATATAGAATCTACATGAAGTGCCTAGGGGGAGAAGATGGTTTTCTTTCTGTGCAGGGCCTGTAACTTCTAATGTTTCTCTCTCCACTGAAGTCCCTCTGAGGTTTCT